>NC_137775.1:102258314-102493691 GCF_963455305.1 Plecotus auritus
CCCCATCCTCCCCATCCTCCCCATCCTCCCATCCTCCCCATCCTCCCCATCCTCCCCCATCATCCCCATCATCCCCATCTTCCCCATCCTCCCATCCCTCCCCCTCCTCCCATCCTCCCCATCCTCCCCATCCTCCCATCCTCCCCCCTCCTCCCATCCTCCCCCTCCTCCCATCCTCCCCATCCTCCCCATCCTCCCATCCTCCCCATCCTCCCCATCCTCCCCATCCTCTCATCCTCCCCATCCTCCCCATCCTCCCCCTCCTCCCATCCTCCCCCTCCTCCCATCCTCCCCATCCTCCCCATCCTCCCCATCCTCCCCCCATCTCCCCATCCTCCCCATCCTCCCCATCCTCCCATCCTCCCCATCCTCCCCATCCTCCCATCCTCCCATCCTCCCCATCCTCCCCATCCTCCCCATCCTCCCCATCCTCCCCATCCTCCCCATCCTCCCATCCTCCCATCCTCCCCATCCTCCCCATCCTCCCCATCCTCCCATCCTCCCCATCCTCCCCATCCTCCCCATCCTCCCATCCTCCCCATCCTCCCCATCCTCCCATCCTCCCCATCCTCCCCATCCTCCCCATCCTCCCATCCTCCCCATCCTCCCCCATCCTCCCATCCTCCCCATCCCTCCCCATCCTCCCCATCCTCCCATCTCCCATCATCCCCATCTCCCCATCCTCCCATCCTTCCCCATCCTCCCCATCCTCCCATCCTCCCATCCTCCCCATCCTCCCCATCCTTCCCCATCCTCCCCCATCCTCCCCATCCTCCCCACCTCCCATCCTCCCCATCCTCCCATCCTCCCATCCTCCCCATCCTCCCCATCCTCCCATCCTCCCCATCCTCCCCATCCTCCCCATCCTCCCCATCATCCCCATCCTCCCCATCCTCCCATCCTCCCCATCCTCCCATCCTCCCCATCCTCCCCATCCTCCCCATCCTCCCATCCTCCCCATCCTCCCCATCCTCCCATCCTCCCATCCTCCCCATCCTCCCATCCTCCCCATCCTCCCCATCCTCCCATCCTCCCCATCCTCCCCATCCTCCCCATCCTCCCCATCCTCCCATCCTCCCATCCTCCCCATCATCCCCATCCTCCCATCCTCCCCATCCTCCCCATCCTCCCCATCCTCCCCATCCTCCCATCCTCCCCATCCTCCCATCATCCCCATCCTCCCATCCTCCCATCCTCCCCATCCTCCCATCCTCCCCATCCTCCCATCCTCCCCATCCTCCCCATCCTCCCATCCTCCCATCCTCCCATCCTCCCATCCCCATCTCCCATCCTCCCCATCATCCCCATCCTCCCCATCCTCCCATCTCCCATCCTCCCATCCTCCCATCCTCCCATCCTCCCCATCCTCCCATCCTCCCATCCTCCCATCCTCCCCATCCTCCCCATCCTCCCCATCCTCCCATCCTCCCATCCTCCCATCCTCCATCCTCCCCATCCTCCCATCCTCCCATCCTCCCCATCCTCCCATCCTCCCCATCCTCCCATCCTCCCCATCCTCCCCATCCTCCCCATCCTCCCATCCTCCCCATCCTCCCCATCCTCCCATCCTCCCCATCCTCCATCCTCCCCATCCTCCCCATCCTCCCCATCCTCCCCATCATCCCCATCCTTCCCCATCCTCCCCATCCTCCCCATCCTCCCCATCCTCCCCATCCTCCCATCCTCCCCATCATCCCATCATCCCCATCCTCCCCATCCTCCCCATCCTCCCCATCCTCCCCATCCTCCCATCCTCCCCATCCTCCCATCCTCCCCATCCTCCCCATCCTCCCATCCTCCCCATCCTCCCCATCCTCCCCATCCTCCCCATCCTCCCCATCCTCCCATCCTCCCCATCCTCCCCATCCTCCCCATCATCCCCATCTCCCCATCCTCCCCATCCTCCCCATCCTCCCATCCTCCCCATCCTCCCCATCCTCCCCATCCTTCCCCATCCTCCCCATCCTCCCCATCCTCCCCATCCTCCCCATCCTCCCATCCTCCCCATCCTCCCATCCTCCCCATCCTCCCCATCCTCCCCATCCTCCCATCCTCCCCATCCTCCCCATCCTCCCATCCTCCCCATCCTCCCCATCCTCCCATCCTCCCATCCTCCCATCCTCCCCATCCTCCCCATCCTCCCCATCCTCCCATCCTCCCCATCCTCCCATCCTCCCCATCCTCCCCATCCTCCCATCCTCCCCATCCTCCCCATCCTCCCATCCTCCCCATCCTCCCATCCTCCCCATCCTCCCCATCCTCCCCATCATCCCCATCTTCCCCATCCTCCCCATCCTCCCCATCCTCCCCATCCTGCCATCCTCCCCATCATTCCCATCATCCCCATCTTCCCATCCTCCCCATCTTCCCCATCCTCCCCATCCTCCATCCTCCCCATCATCCCCATCCTCCCCATCTTCCCCATCCTCCCATCCTCCCCATCCTCCCCATCCTCCCATCCTCCCCATCCTCCCCATCCTCCCATCCTCCCCATCCTCCCCATCCTCCCATCATCCCCATCATCCCCATCTTCCCCATCCTCCCCCTCCTCCCCCTCCTCCCATCCTCCCCATCCTCCCCATCCTCCCCATCCTCCCTCCCCATCCTCCCCATCCTCCCCATCCTCCCATCCTCCCCATCCTCCCCATCCTCCCATCCTCCCCATCCTCTCATCCTCCCCATCCTCCCCATCCTCCCCATCCTCCCCATCATCCCCATCTTCCCCATCTTCCCCATCCTCCCCATCCTCCCCATCCTCCCATCATCCCCATCATTCCCATCATCCCCATCTTCCCCATCCTCCCCATCTTCCCCATCCTCCCCATCCTCCCATCCTCCCCATCATCCCCATCCTCCCCATCTTCCCATCCTCCCATCCTCCCCATCCTCCCATCCTCCCATCCTCCCCATCCTCCCCATCCTCCCATCCTCCCCATCCTCCCCATCCTCCCCATCATCCCCATCATCCCCATCTTCCCCATCCTCCCCCTCCTCCCCCTCCTCCCATCCTCCCCATCCTCCCCATCCTCCCATCCTCCCCATCCTCCCCATCCTCCCATCCTCCCATCCTCCCCATCCTCCCCATCCTCCCATCCTCCCATCCTCCCATCCTCCCATCCTCCCCATCCTCCCCATCCTCCCATCCTCCCATCCTCCCCCTCCCATCCTCCCATCCTCCCTTCCTCCCCATCCTCTCATCCTCCCATCCTCCCCATCCTCCCCATCCTCCCATCCTCCCATCCTCCCCATCCTCCCCATCATCCCCATCATCCCCATCTTCCCCATCCTCCCATCCTCCCCCTCCTCCCATCCTCCCCATCCTCCCCATCCTCCCATCCTCCCCATCCTCCCATCCTCCCCATCCTCCCCATCCTCCCCATCCTCCCCATCCTCCCCATCTTCCCCATCCTCCCATCCTCCCCATCCTCCCATCCTCCCATCCTCCCCTTCCTCCCCATCCTCCCATCCTCCCATCCTCCCCATCCTCCCCATCCTCCCCATCCTCCCATCCTCCCCATCCTCCCCATCCTCCCATCCTCCCATCCTCCCCATCCTCCCATCCTCCCCATCCTCCCCATCCTCCCATCCTCCCCATCGTCCCCATCCTCCCATCCTCCCCATCCTCTCATCCTCCCCATCCTCCCCATCCTCCCCATCCTCCCCATCCTCCCCATCTTCCCCATCCTCCCCATCCTCCCCATCCTCCCCATCCTCCCATCCTCCCCATCCTCCCATCCTCCCCATCCTCCCCATCCTCCCATCCTCCCCATCCTCCCCATCCTCCCCATCCTCCCATCCTCCCCATCCTCCCCATCCTCCCATCCTCCCATCCTCCCATCCTCCCCATCTTCCCCATCCTCCCATCCTCCCATCCTCCCATCCTCCCCATCCTCCCATCCTCCCCATCCTCCCCATCCTCCCCATCCTCCCATCCTCCCCATCCTCCCCATCCTCCCATCCTCCCCATCCTCTCATCCTCCCCATCCTCCCCATCCTCCCCATCCTCCCCATCATCCCCATCTTCCCCATCTTCCCCATCCTCCCCATCCTCCCCATCCTCCCCATCCTCCCATCATCCCCATCATCCCCATCATCCCCATCTTCCCCATCCTCCCCATCTTCCCCATCCTCCCCATCCTCCCATCCTCCCCATCATCCCCATCATCCCCATCTTCCCCATCCTCCCATCCTCCCCATCCTCCCATCCTCCCCATCCTCCCCATCCTCCCCATCCTCCCCATCCTCCCATCCTCCCCATCCTCCCCATCCTCCCCATCATCCCCATCATCCCCATCTTCCCCATCCTCCCATCCTCCCCCTCCTCCCATCCTCCCCATCCTCCCCATCCTCCCATCCTCCCCCTCCTCCCATCCTCCCCATCCTCCCCATCCTCCCATCCTCCCCATCCTCCCCATCCTCCCCATCCTCTCATCCTCCCCATCCTCCCCATCCTCCCCATCCTCCCCATCCTCCCATCCTCCCCATCCTCCCCATCCTCCCCATCCTCCCATCCTCCCATCCTCCCCATCCTCCCCATCCTCCCATCCTCCCCATCCTCCCCATCCTCCCATCCTCCCCATCCTCCCCATCCTCCCATCCTCCCATCCTCCCATCCTCCCCATCCTCCCCATCCTCCCATCCTCCCATCCTCCCCATCCTCCCATCCTCCCCATCCTCCCCATCCTCCCATCCTCCCCATCCTCCCATCCTCCCATCCTCCCCATCCTCTCATCCTCCCCATCCTCCCCATCCTCCCCATCCTCCCCATCATCCCCATCTTCCCCATCTTCCCCATCCTCCCCATCCTCCCCATCCTCCCATCATCCCCATCATTCCCATCATCCCCATCTTCCCCATCCTCCCCATCTTCCCCATCCTCCCCATCCTCCCATCCTCCCCATCATCCCCATCCTCCCCATCTTCCCCATCCTCCCATCCTCCCCATCCTCCCATCCTCCCATCCTCCCCATCCTCCCCATCCTCCCATCCTCCCCATCCTCCCCATCCTCCCCATCATCCCCATCATCCCCATCTTCCCCATCCTCCCCCTCCTCCCCCCTCCTCCCATCCTCCCCATCCTCCCCATCCTCCCATCCTCCCCCTCCTCCCATCCTCCCCATCCTCCCCATCCTCCCCATCCTCCCCATCCTCCCCATCCTCCCCATCTTCCCCATCCTCCCCATCCTCCCATCCTCCCATCTTCCCCATCCTCCCCATCCTCCCATCCTCCCATCCTAACCATCCTCCCCATCCTCCCCATCCTCCCATCCTCCCCATCCTCCCCATCCTCCCATCCTCCCATCCTCCCCATCCTCCCATCCTCCCCATCCTCCCCATCCTCCCCATCCTCCCCATCCTCCCCATCCTCCCATCCTCCCCATCCTCCCCATCCTCCCATCCTCCCCATCCTCCCATCCTCCCCATCCTCCCCATCCTCCCCATCTTCCCCATCTTCCCCATCCTCCCCATCCTCCCCATCCTCCCATCATCCCCATCATCCCCATCTTCCCCATCCTCCCCATCTTCCCCATCCTCCCCATCCTCCCATCCTCCCATCCTCCCCATCATCCCCATCTTCCCCATCTTCCCCATCCTCCCATCCTCCCCATCCTCCCATCCTCCCCATCCTCCCATCCTCCCCATCCTCCCCATCCTCCCCATCCTCCCATCCTCCCCATCCTCCCCATCCTCCCCATTCTCCCCATCATCCCCATCTTCCCCATCCTCCCATCCTCCCCATCCTCCCATCCTCCCCATCCTCCCCATCCTCCCCATCCTCCCATCCTCCCATCCTCCCCATCCTCCCATCCTCCCCATCCTCCCCATCCTCCCATCCTCCCATCCTCCCCATCCTCCCATCCTCCCCATCCTCCCCATCCTCCCCATCCTCCCATCCTCCCATCCTCCCATCCTCCCCATCATCCCCATCCTCCCATCCTCCCCATCCTCCCCATCCTCCCCATCCTCCCCATCCTCCCATCCTCCCCATCATCCCCATCATCCCCATCCTCCCCATCCTCCCATCCTCCCCATCCTCCCATCCTCCCCATCCTCCCCATCATCCCCATCCTCCCCATCCTCCCATCCTCCCATCCTCCCATCCTCCCATCCTCCCATCCTCCCCATCATCCCCATCATCCACATCCTCCCCATCCTCCCATCCTCTCCATCCTCCCATCCTCCCCATCCTCCCCATCCTCCCCATCCTCCCATCCTCCCATCCTCCCCATCCTCCCATCCTCCCCATCCTCCCCATCCTCCCATCCTCCCCATCCTCCCCATCATCCCCATCCTCCCCATCCTCCCCATCCTCCCATCCTCCCATCCTCCCCATCCTCCCCATCCTCCCCATCCTCCCATCCTCCCATCCTCCCCATCCTCCCCATCCTCCCCATCCTCCCATCCTCCTCATCCTCCCATCCTCCCATCATCCCCATCCTCCCCATCATCCCCATCCTCCCCATCCTCCCCATCCTCCCTATCCTCCCATCCTCCCCATCCTCCCATCCTCCCCATCCTCCCCATTCTCCCCCTCATCCCCATCATTCCCATCCTCCCATCCTCCCCATCCTCCCCATTCTCCCCATCCTCCCCATCCTCCCCATCCTCCCATCCTCCCATCCTCCCCATTCTCCCCATCATCCCCATCCTCCCCATCCTCCCATCCTCCCCATCCTCTCATCCTCCCCATCCTCCCCATTCTCCCCATCATCCCCATCCTCCCCATCCTCCCCATCCTCCCCATCCTCCCATCCTCCCCATCCTCCCCATCCTCCCCATTCTCCCCATCCTCCTGGGTGGGCACCTGGCTGGCGGGGAGGCAGTCCTGAAGGTGGTGGTACCAGATGGGCTTGGGGAGCCAGGGAAGTGCCCAAGGAGAGGAAAGCATGGAGGAGAACATTCCAGAAACAAACAGTGGGCCTGTGGCCCAACACTGGGACTCAGAAAACCTTCTCCCAGCCACTTATGGCTTGTAGTTTCCTGTTCCTGTTCTCTGTCTTGGCTGGAGGCAATTCATTTACTTGGTAAACATGTAGGAAACAGCCGAAACCGGTTTGGCTCAGTGGATAGAGCGTCGGCCTTAGGACTGAAGGGTCCCGGGTTCGATTCCGGTCAAGGGCATGTACCTTGGTTGCGGGCACATCCCCAGTGGGAGGTGTGCAGGAGGCAGCGGATCGATGTCTCTCTCTCATCGATGTTTCTAGCTCTCTATCCCTCTCCCTTCCTCTCTGTAAAAAATCAATAAAATATATTAAAAAAAAAAAAACATGTAGGAAACACTTACTATGTGCTGGCATTGACTTTAGGAGGCACGGAGGCTGACAAAACCCACAGAACCCTCAGGGTTGGCACAGTCTCATCAGGCATCATGGGTGAGGAGACTGTACAGGGACGGCACGTGCTGTACACGCTTTGTGGATGTAAATGCAGACCATCAGCTCTGACCAAGGAGTCTCAGAACCTCAGTGGAACAGACCATGTGTGAGCTGCACTTTGAGGGGTAAGTGGGAGCCCACAGGCACTCAGGGTCCAGGCCGTGAACCCCTTTCCCTGGGCTGGGCCAGCGCTCAGCTAATCAAGGAGCCAAGTGCTTCCTGGCAAGAAAGTGAGTCTGGACATCGGACTGTTCAGAACCCCAGCTGCTAGATGCTGAGACTTGCAAGAGAGAAGCCTGATTTGAAAGCAGGATGCTGCCGGAGAGCTCGCTAAGTGCCAGGCACTGAAGCTCAGCAGGTCTGGTGTCACCTGGAAAGGAGCACACTCAGGACCACTGCCCCAGCCAGCAGTTTTGTTTCTGATATCAGAGAAGGGTTGAGAGAGGGCCAGGAGCCAGAGGGGTAGGAATGCACCATGCCCGCCCAGGGGCAGATGGCCACTAGGGACAAGAAGTGGAGGTCAGAGAGGGTGATCCAGACAGTCCCTTCCACACAGCACCTGGGGCTGCCTGCAACCCCATAGACTGGCCCTACACCCTCAGGTCCTCCCCACCACTCGGTGCCCAGACCTCCAGGCTTCACTCTACTGCACTTGGCTGTTTTGGCCAATGATGCAACCAATGAGGACCTGAAGTTTTAGCAAATGGTTGCAATCAGGAATCCTTGACCAGAACCACCTAAGTGATATATTTTCTAACTATTGGGATCTTGAGTCCCCAGGACACGAGAGGGCATCATGAAGCTACAAACATTGTGTCTGACCTCCAAAACCGCCTTGTAGATTGGGCATCCCTACTTAAAACCAAGATTTGATCAGATTTTTTAACCAAATTACTGCATTTGTTAATTAATCCTGCCCTATTTTATCATTTTCTTTTTTAATAGTTTTTTAAAAAATTATTTTAGAAAGAGGAAAGGAGAGAGAAACATTGATCGGTTGCCTCCACAGGCACCCTGACCAGGAATCGAACCCACCACCTTTTGGTGCACAAGGCAACACCCAACTAACTGATCCACACTGGCCAGGCCCTATTTTACCTTTTAATGAGTAAAAGCAGATATTTAAGGATAGAGTATTCAGTTAAAAATACAACAATATACTGAATTAAAATGGTAGTAAACATCCTTGTTCATGGAATAACAATTTTTAGAAAAGGTTTTATCTTAATGAAAGTAAAAGCATTATTTCTATCATGGTTTTTAAAAAGTTTTCCTTTTTATTGATTTCAGAGAGGAAGGGAGAGGGAGAGAGAAATAGAAACATCAGTGATGAGAGAGACTTTAGGGCTGGGGATGGAACCCACAACCCAGGCATGTGCCCTGACCATGGAATCGAACTGTGAATTCCTGGTTCATAGGTCGAGGCTCAACTACTGAGCCACACCGGCTGGGCAGAGCAAGCATTTCTAAGTTAACAGATAATCAACAGCTATCCACACTCTATACATTCATTAACCTCCTTCCTAGGGGTGCAACATCCATCTCAGCGGGGCATTCACCTTCTTGGGTGTGAGCCACGCCTGGCTTCAGAGAGTTAAACAGTCACAGAAGGTGAAACACAGGGAGTTCGACATTTCCCAGATGCCCTCACCGCTAGAGCTGTACTGCATCTCTGAGCTCCCCTGCATCTACTTAATCAGTTGGTGAAGCGGAGACCAGAACTGTTTCTAAAAAGTTCCAGGTGATGCTGCTGCTGCTAGTCCAGGACCACGCTTTGGGAGCCACTGTTTTAGCATAATTCCCATGGAGACACATTCCCAGTGTCTGCTCTCTACAGATCCCTAAAGTCATTATGTGCCTTAGGCAATAATTTCTCCCCTAAAGAAGTTTTCAGTCTGACTTTGTGTCTGTGTGTTGTTTTTTGTCTTCTTTGAAATTATCTTTTGATTTATGTTTTTATTTGGCTCAAAATTCAAAAGCTTCAGGAAGGTAAGAAGTCGTGCTCTCCCCCAGTCCCATCCCTGACGGGGAACCACAGCTATCACTTTCTTGTTTATTCTTCAAAAGACATTTTATGCATCTGCCAGCAATGTAATAATATTTTTTCCCTTTTGCACAAATTTTAGCAGATTACACACACTTTCCTGCACCTGGCTTTTATGTCCTTAACCAAGTACCGTAGCTACCTAGTCTTTTTATTCATTTTATTAAAAGTATTGGGGTGGCATCAGTTGACACGAACATTATATAAATTCCAGGTGTACATCTTCAAAATAAGACATCAGTAAACTCTATTGTGTGCTCACCAGCTAAAGTTCAGTCTCTTTCCATCACCATATATAAGACCCCCTTTACCATCCTGGTCCTCTCCCACCCCTTCTGCTCTGGTAATTCCTATTCTGTCGTCTGTAACTATGAGTTTGGTTTTTTGTTTGTTGGTTGGTTGGTTTTGTTTATTCATTTGTACTTTCTGTTTTATATCCCACTACAAGTGAAATCATATGGTTCTCCTTTTCCATCAAACTTATTTCAATGAACAAATATGATCAAAATCCATTCACATTGTCGCAAATGGCAATATTTCATCTTTTTTTTTTTTTTTTTTTTGGCTGAGTAGTGTTTCAACACATATGTATCACATCTTCTTCATCTACTCATTCGTCAAAGGACACTTCGGTTGGTTTCAAGTCTTGGTGACTGTGAATAATGTTGCAAATGAATATAGGGTTACATATATCTTTACAAATAAGTGTTTTCAGTTTGGGGGATTAGATACCCAAAAGGCTTTGCTGGGTCAGCTGGTAGCTCTATTTTTAATTTTTTGAGAAACTCCATACTGCTTTCATCAGTGGCTGCACCAATCTGCCTTCCCAGCAACAGTGTACGAGGGTTCCTTTTCTCCACATCCTCACCAGCACTTGTTATTTCTTGCCGTTTAAAAAAAATATATAATAACCATTCTAACTGGTATGAGGTGGTATCTCATTGTGGTTTTGATTTGCATTTTTCTTATAACTAGTGATGTTGAGCATCATTGAATATATCTTCTGGCCATCTGTATGTCTTCCTTGGAAAAGTGTCTATTCAAATATGTCCTCTGCCCATTTTTTTAATTGAATTGTTTGTTTTATGGTTGTATGAGTTCTTTGTATATTTTGGCTATTAGCCCCTTATCAGAGGTATCACTTCTAACACCTTCTCCCACTTGGATAGCTGCCTTTTTTGTCTTGTTGACGGGTGTTTTTTTTTGTTTTTGTTTTTGTTTTTGCTGTGCAGAAGCTTCTTAATTTGATTTGTTATAATTAATTTATCTTTGCTTTTAGTTCCCTCGCATCACGAAGACCTCTCTGAGACCAAGGTCCACAAGTTTGGTGCCTCTGTGTTCTTAGCTGGATCATATTGTTTCAGGTCTCATAGTCAAGCCTGTAATCCATTTTGAGTTAACTTTTGTGTATGATGTCAGATAGCAGTCCAGTTTCATTCTTTTGTATGTGGTGTCCCAGTTTTCCCATCACCATTTATTAAAACAACTTTCCTTTCCCATTGCATGATTTTGCCTCCTTGGTGGAAAATTAATTTCCCCTATACGTGTGGGTTTATTTCTGGGCTCTCAGTTCTATTACACTGGTCTGGGTATCTGTGTTTTGCCATACCACACTGTTTTTATTACTGTAGCTTTGTAGTGTAGTTTGAAGTCAGGGAGTGTGATGCCCAAAGCTTTGTTCTTTTTACTCAGGATTGCTTTGGCTACTTGGGATCTTTTGAGGTTCCATACAAATTTGAAGATTTTTTTGTTCTATTTCTGTGAAAAATGCCATTGGGATTTGATTAGAGATTGAATTAAATCAGTATGTTGCTTTAGGTAATATGGCCATTTTAATACTATTAATTCTTCCAGCCTATGAATATGGAATATCTTTCCATTTCTTCAATTTCTGACAACAATGTCTTTTAAAAAAATATATTTTATTAATTTTTTACAGATAGGAAGGGAGAGGGAGAAAGAGTCAGAAACATTGATGAGAGAAACATCAATCAGCTGCCCCCCACACACCCCCTACTGGGGATGTGCCCTCAACCAAGGTACATGCCCTTGACCGGAATCAAACCTGGGACCCTGAGTCCACAGGCAGACACTCTATCCACTGAGTCAAACCGGTCAGGGCAACAATGTCTTGTAGTTTTTAGTTACAGGTCTTTCAGAACCTGTGTTAATTTTATTTCTAGATATTTTATCCACTTATTGAAATTTTAAATCAAATTGTTTTCTTTATTTTTCTTTCTGATATCTCATTGTTAGTATATAGAAATGCAACAGCTTTTTGTACATTTATTTAGTATCCTGTAACTTTACTGTATTTGTTTATTATTTCTAACTAGGGGCCCAGTGCATGGATTCATGCACCAGTGGGGTCCCTTGGCCTGGCCTGCGGTAGAGGGCTGAAACTGGCTCTCTGACATCCCCTGAGGGGTCCTGGATTGCAAGAGGGCACAGGTCAGGCCAAGGGACCCCACCAGTGCACGATCAGGGCCAGGGAGGGACCGCAGGAGGGCTCCAAGGCATGTCCAGCCTGTCTTGCCCAGTCCCGATGGGCCAGACCCCAGCAACAAGCTAACCTACTGGTTGGAGCATCTGCCCCCTGGTGGTCAGTGTGTGTCATAGCAACTTGTTGTAATGGTCACTTAGACTTTTGTATATAGAGACTAGAGGCCGGCTGCACGAAATTCGTGCACGGGGGTGTGTGTCCCTCAGCCCAGCCTGCACCCTCTCCAATCTGGGACCCCTCGAGGGATGTCTGACTGCCCGTTTAGGCCCGATCCTAGGATCGGGCCTAAACGGGCAGTCGGACATCCCTCTCACAATCCAGGACTGCTGGCTCCCAACTGCTCACCTGCCTGCCTTCCTGATTGTCCCTAACCGCTTCTGCCTGCCAGCCTGATCACCCCCTAACCACTCCCCTGCCAGCCTGATTGATGCCTAACTGCTCCCCTGCCAGCCTGTTTGCCCCAACTGCCTTCCCCTGCAGGCCTGGTCACCTCTAACTGCCCTTCCCTGCAGGCCTGGTCCCCCCTAACTGCCCTCCCCTGCAGGCCTGGTCACCCCCAACTGCCTTTCCCCTGCAGGCCTGGTTCCCCCCCCAACTGCTCTCCCCTGCAGGCCATCTTGTGGCAGCCATCTTGTGTCCACATGGGGGCAGCCATCTTGTGTGTTGGAGTGATGGTCAATCTGCATATTACTCTTTTATTAGATAGGATAGAGGCCTGGTGCACAGGTGGGGGCCAGCTGGTTTGCCCTGAAGGGTGTCCCGGATCAGGTTGTGGGTTCCCTTGGGGTGTGGGGTGGCCTGAGTGAGGGGCCTGTGGTGGTTTGCAGGCCAACCATGCCCCCTGGTGACCCAAGCCGAGGCCCTGGGATCTGGGATTTATTTATCTTTTATAATTGAAACTTTGTAGCCTTGAGCGGAACCAAGCCTCCTGCTTGCTCTGTGGCTGCAGCCATTTTTGTTGGGATATATTTATCTTCTATAATTGAAACTTCGTAGCCTTAAGTGGAGGCCTGGGCCTGCCAGGGTGTGCAGAAAGCTTGGCTTCTTCCATTGCCGGGGAAACCCAAGCCTCCTGCTCTCTCCATGGCTGCAGCCATCTTGGTTGGGTTAATTTGCATACTCGCTCCTGGTTGGCTGGTGGGCATGGCTTGTGGGTGTAGCAGAGTGATGGTTAATTTGCATATTACTCTTTTATTAGATAGGATAGTTGTGTGTGTGTGTTTGTGTGTGTAGTCTTTAAGGTGTTCTGTATGTAAAATCATGTCATCTGAAAACAGTGACAGTTTTATTTCTTCATTCCCAATGGATGCCTTTTATTTATTTCTCTTGCCTGACTGCTGTCGCTAGACTTCCAGTGTAAAATGAATGGACATCCTCATCTTGTTCCTGATCTCAGAGGGAAAGCTTCCAGTTTTCACCATTGAGAATGATGCTAGCTGAGGGTTGTCACATATGGCCTTCATTATATTGGGGTACTTTCCTTCTATACCCATATTATTGAGTGTTTTAATCATAAATGGATACCTTATCTTGTTAAATGCTTTTTCTGTATTAATTGATTTGATCACATAATGTTTATCTTTTATTTTGTTTATGTGATGTATCACATTGATTGATATGTGGCTATTAAACCATTCTTACATCCCAGCAATGAGCCCCACTTGATCGTGATGTATGAGCCTTTCACTGTATTTTTGTATTTGATTTGCTAGTAATTTATTTAGGATTTTTGCATCTATGTTCATCAGAAATATTGGCCTGTAATTTTATTTTTTGTGTTGTCCTTGCCTTGTTTTGGTATAGGGTAATGTTGACCTTGTAAAATTCGTTAGGAAATATCGCCTCTTCCTCAGTTTTTTTGGAGGAGGTTGAGAAGGATAGATATTAGAGTTTCTCTGAATGTTTGGTAGAATGTGGAGAGTGGCTATAGCATTTGGACAGGATCAAGCCTCAGACTGACTTGTGGCAAAGCCACATACAAATCCCAGCTTGGAGGGCAAAGCCCTCCCAGCACAATTATAGCCAAAAGGCTATGGTTGTAAGCTTGACCTTATAGTCCGACCATGTAGTCCTAGGTAGCTAAAGGGATGTGGGCCGTGGGGGTGGGAGGGGGTATGCAGCAAGTGCTGCCAAAACAAAGCAGAGAATGGCAACAACAGGAAAGAAGCAGATTTGAAACTCCCAAGAACATTGTAACATCTTGCCCTTGTTTTGCTTTGTGTGCTCTGACTATAAAATAAAGATCCTGCTTATAGGCAGGGTCACTGTTTCCTCATCCAGGCACGGTGACCCACCTGGTTCCACTGTATTCTCTTGTCTGTTTTCTTTAATCCTTCACCACCCCTCCTCAAGTTCACCCCTGGCCAGGCTGGATGCAGTTCAGTAGAATTTACCAGTGAAGTAATCTTTTGCGGGATTTTTGTTTTTTGAGAGGTTTTTGATGACTGTTCAATTTCCGTACTAGTGACTGGTCTATTAGGGTTTCCATGTCTCCCTGGTTCAGTCTAGGAAGGCTGTGTACTAGTATGTCCAAGAATTCATTTATTTCTTCCAGGTAATCATGAAGCATAGTAACCTCCATCTTGTATAAAAAACTGCTGTTTGAAACTCTCTGCTATTGTTAGATAGTCCCTAATCCTGTAAACTCTGTCACTTTAAGACAGTCTGTTATTCTGTAAAATGACTTTTTTAGTTCAAATAATAGACAAAGATAAACTTAACTGTCTGACCTTGCAAGCTAGCCATCCAATGTAATAAACTAACACCGATAACAATTCCCATATTCTTATGCCAAGTACAAACTCATTATGTATTCAAGGTTACAACTGTCTGTAATAATAACTCACGCAGAGCCCTTTGTAATATCTGCAAACAAAGAGGCTCGAAAAGTATAAATACGGGAGGCTTCCTGTATGTGGTGCTCAGAGATTTAGAAGAGACACCTCCCTCTGGGCCACATGCAATAAATGACTCCTAATTAATTGGCTCATTAAGGCGTTTTGTATCTCATTTGCTGATTTACGATACAACAATCAAATTTGGTGGTGTTTAGCCATTCATAGTATTCTTGTATAGTCCTTTGTATTTCTGTGTTGTTCACTTAAACTTCTCTCCTTTCATTTGATTTTGTTGAGTCTTCTCTTTATTTCAGAAAGGAAGGGAGAGGGAGAAAGAGATAGAAACATCAATGATGAGAGAGAATCATAGATGGGCTGCTGTTTGCACATCCCACACTGAGGATCAAGCCTGCAACCCGGCATGTGTCCTGATTGGGAATCAAAGTGTGACCTCCTGGTTCATAGGTCGATGCTCAATCACTGAGCCACACCATCCAGGCGCGTGTTATGTCTTCTTGATGAGTTGTCCCCTTTGTTGTTATAAAATGTCCATTCTTGTCTCTTGCTGGCTTTCTTATCATGAAATCTATTTTATCGGATACAAGTACTGCTTGCCCCTTTTCTTCAGATGCCATTAACTTGAGGCATCATCTTCCTCCCCTTCACTTGGAGCCTGTCTGTCTTTGGATCTCAGATGTGTCTCCTGCAGCAGCATGTGGTTAGGTCTTGTGTGTTAACCCATCCCGCTGCTCTGCTCCTTCTGGTTGGTGATTTCAGGACATTTAGGGGGATTATTGATATCTTCTGCTTTCTGGTTCTTCAGCAATTCCATTGTTTCTTTCCCTTATGATTCTGTCTGATATTTTAATTTAGTGACTTTCTTTGATTTTCTTTTTCTGTTTCCCTTTTTTTATGATTTGTGTATCAGCTCTGGATTTTTTATTTGTGGTTAAGATTAGGTTTGTATAAAATGTCTCTTATATACAATAGTCCTTCTTCTTCTGATTATCTCCTATCTTCCTTCACTTGTACTCATTTAGTCCTTTTCCTCCTCCCCTTTTATGATTTTTGTTGTCACAAGTAATCCCTTTTTATATTGTGCCTTTATTACCATATTGCTGTAGTTAAGGTTATTAATATTTCCTGATTTTCTTGTTTTTAAATATATGTTTTTATTGATTTTAGAGAGAAGAGAGAGGGAGAGAGAGAGAAACATTGATGAGAGATGCATTGATCAGCTGCCTCCTAAAGACCTCCCACTGGGGATTGAGCCCACAATCCGGACATGTACCATGACCAAGAACTGAACTGGTGACCTCTCAGTGCATGGGACAACACTCAATCAATTGAGCCATACCATCCAGGGTTAGGCTTATTGTTTAATATCCTATTCTGAAGTACATTTGTAGTTTCCTGCTTCTGTCTGTCAGTCTACTCAAAATTTTGTCTATTTTTGCGTCTGATAGAAGAGCTTTTTATAACAATTCTTGTAATGTAGGTCATGTGGTGATAAATCCCCTCAGCTTTTGTTTGGGAAAGCTTTTTTATCTGCTTTATATTTTAAGTTCAACTTTGCTGGATATATCATCCTTGGCTGATGGTTTTATTAGGGTAGGTAGATAGATATTAATCAAGGAAGGAAGCAAAGGGAATCAGACATTGTTGAGCCTGATGGGCTTGGGAGCTGAACTGGACACTGAGCCTGCTTGCTTCCCTGGGAAGTAACAGCTTCACACACTCCTCAGGGAACCACCAGGCAATTCCCGCAGGTCACGAGGGGAAGGATAGAACCATAAAGGGGAGGTAAGCACATGTGCAGTAGAAGCCAAAATGGTGACCATAGAGGCCTGTCAGTCTAGCCTGGTAAAGGGATCAGATTGGATAAGACACAACTCTGAAGATCAAAAAATAGTTTGGTTATGGGGTGGACCCATCACAAGCCTCAAACACTGAGGAAGTTGATTGAAAACAGCATCTGGTCCTTCCCAAGTCCAAGATAATGTAATCCCAGCTTAACAAAGAAGCTCTCTCCCCGCCAGGACCACCTGTTCCCCTGTTTGTGAGCATTCTCTCTCCACAGCAACCGTGTGGCCCTGGCAGCAGTGTGGACTCTGAACGCAGGCTCCGAGTGGGAGCCTGGGTACCGCAGCACCGCACCAGATTGCAGCTGGGAACAGTGCTGATCTACCTGGACTGGGACTAAGGCCGCTGATGCCGGACTAATGGCACAGAACCTGTGGACAATGGCCTTTGTTTTGGCTTTGATGAAGACGAGGCTGGATTTTTCTCCATGGCGGGATGGATGGACATGGGGCACCGAGGACCAGGGGCGGCCTTCTATTTCCACCTCCATGAAACAGTACCATTACACCTCATCCCCATGTGTGTCCCCTGAAATCTTTTTTCTTGCCAACTCTGTGAAAGAACACGATTACTATTGGCAGCAATTTCTCTTTCAATATTTTAAATATTTTCTTTTTTTCTCTCCTGACTTGTAATGTTTCAATTTAAAAATGTGATGATACTCTAATGATGTTTCCTTTGTAAATTATAGTCATTTCCCCTCTGGCTCCCTTGAGAAGTCTTGCTTTGCCATAAATTCTTGATAGTGTGAATCAACTGTGTCTTGGAGAAGGCCTTTTTGCCCTGATATAACTAGGTGTCCTTTTAACTTCCTTTATTCTAATGTCCAGTTTTTTTCATAGGCTTGGGGTTTCTTTGAGTCGGCCCTTGTTCTCCTTTTCCTCTCCTCTCCTTCTCGTAGTAGGTTGCTCTTCCGAATGTAGTTAGATAGTTTCTCTTTTTTTTTTTAATCTTTATTGTTGAAAGTATTACAATATGTACCCTTTCCCGCTCCCTCCCCCCCGCCATTGACTACCCCAGCCCACGCTTGCTCCTGCCCCAGGCCTCCACCACCCTCTTGTCTGTGCCCATGGGTTATGGGTATATGCATACAAATTCTTTGTTTGATCACTTCCCACCCACCCACCCTTCCCCACATTCCCTCTGAGATTCCGCACTCTGTTCCAGGCTTCCATGTCTCTGCATCCACTCCGTTCATAAGTTTATTTTGTTACCTAGATTCCACATATGAGTGAGATTATGTGATACTTGTCTTTCTCTGACTGGCTTCTTTCACTTAGCATGATACTCTCCAGGTCCCTCCATGCTGTCTCAAAGGGTAAGAGATCCTTCTTTTTTACTGCTGCATAGTATTCCATGGTATAAATGAACCACAGCTTTTTTATCCACTCATCTACTTATGGGCACTGGGGCTGTTTCCAGATCTTAGCTATTGTAAATTGTGCTGCTATGAACATGGGGGTGCATACATTCTTTCTGATTGGTGTTTCAGGTTTCTTAGATTATATTCCTAGAAGTGGGATCACTGGGTAAAATGGCAGTTCCATATATATATATGTATATTTATTAAGGAAACTCCATACTGTTTTCCATAATGGCCACACCAGTCTGCATTCCCACCAGCAGTGCACTAGGGTTCCCTTTTCTCCACATCCTCGCCAGCACTTGTCACTTGTTGATTTGTTAATGGTAGTCATTCTGACAGGTGTGAGGTGATATCTTATTGTCATTTTAATTTGCATCACTCTGATGATCAGTGACTTTGAGCATTTTTTTCATATGTCTCTTGGCCTTCTGTATGTCCACTTTGGAGAAGTGTCTATTTCAGTCCTTTGCACATTTTTAAATCGGATTGTCTTCCTTTTGTTAAGTTGTATGAGTTCCTTATATATTTTGGATATTAACCCTTTATCAGATGTATCATTGCCAAATATGTTCTCCCATATAGTGGACTCCCTTTTCGTTTTGTTGATGGTTTCTTTTGCTGTGCAGAAGCTTTTTATTTTGATGTAGTCCCATTTGTTTATTTTCTCCTTAGTTTCCTTAGCCCCAGGATATGTATCCATAAACATATTGCTACGAGAGATGTCTGAAATTTTGCTGCCTATGGTTTCTTTTAAGATTTTTATGGTTTCCCGACTTACATTTAAGTCTTTTATCCATTTTGCGTTTATTCTTGTGTATGGTGTGAGTTGGTAGTCCAGTTTCATTTTTTTTTATGTATCTGTCCAATTTTCCCAACACCATTTATTGAAGAGACTCTCTTGACTCCATTGTATGCTCTTGCCTCCTTTGTCAAATATTAATTGAGCATAAGGGCTTGGGTCGATTTCTGTTCTGTTCCATTGATCTATATGCCTGTTCTTGTGCCAGTAACAGACTGTTTTGATTATGGGGCTTTGTAGTATAACTTGAAATCTGGTATTGTGATTTCTCCAACTTTGTTCTTCTTTCTCAAGATTGCTGAAGATATTTGGGGTATTTTTTTGGTTCCATATACATTTTTGGAGTGTTTGTTCTAGCTCTGTGAAATACGCTGTTGGTATTTTAATAGGGATTGCATTGACTCTGTAGGTTGCCCTGGATAGTATGGACATTTTAATGATGCCAAGTCTACCAACCAGGAACACAGTATATTCTTCCACTTGTTTATATCTTCCTCCATTTCTTTTTTCAGCATCCTGTTGTTTTTTCAGTACTGATCTTTTACCTCCTTGGTTAAGTTTATTCCTAAGTATCTTAATTTTTTTGGTTGCAATGGTGAATGGGATTGTTTGTTTAGTTTCTCTTTCTGAGAATTCATTAATGGTGTCTAAAAAAAAGCCATCAATTTATGAGTGTTGATTTTGTATCCTGCTACATCGCCTAATTAATATACTAAATATAGTAGTTTTTTGGTGGAGTCTTTAGGGCTTTCTATGTATAATATCATGTCATCTGCAATTAATGAGAGTTTTACTTCTTCCTTTCCAATTTGGATGCCTTTTATTTCTTCTTCTTGTCTGATCACTGTGGCTAGGACTTCCAGTATTATGTTGAATAAGAGTGGTGAAAGCGGGCATCCCTGTCTTGTTCCTGTTCTTAGGGGCAATGGTTTTAGTTTCTGCCCATTGAGTATGATGTTGGCTGTAGGTTTGCCAT
The DNA here is from genome assembly GCF_963455305.1 of Plecotus auritus. Lineage (NCBI taxonomy): Eukaryota > Metazoa > Chordata > Mammalia > Chiroptera > Vespertilionidae > Plecotus > Plecotus auritus. The sequence goes on from NC_137775.1 coordinate 102,278,079, forward strand.
ATATGGCCTTTATTATGTTGAGATATACTCCCTCTATTCCCATTTTGCTGAGAGTTTTTATCAAAAAATGGGTGTTGGATTTTGTCGAATGCTTTTTCTGCATCTATTGATATGACCATGTGGTTTTTGTCTTTTAGTTTGTTTATGTGATGTATCATGTTTATTGATTTGCGAATATTACACCAGCCTTGCATCCCTGGAATAAATCCACTTGGTCATGGTGTATGATCTTTTTAATATATTGCTGAATGTGATTTGCTAATATTTTGTTGAGGATTTTAGCATCTATGTTCATCAGGGATATTGGCCTGTAATTTTTTTTCGTTGTAGTGTCTTTACCTGGTTTTGGAATTAGGATAATGCTAGCCTCATAAAAAGAGCTTGGATTTTTTTGGACTAATTAGAGGAGTACAGGTGTTAGTTCTTCTTCGAATGTTTGGTAAAACTCCCCTGTGAAGCCATCTGGACCTGGGCTTTTGTGTGCTAGGAGAGTTTTGATTGCTGTTTCTATTCCATCAGTTGTTATTGGCCTAATCAGATTTCCTGATTCTTCCTGATTCAGTTTTGGGAGATTGTATTTTTGTAGGAATTTATCCATTTCACCCTCATTGTCCAGCTTGTTAGCATATAGTTGTTCATAGTATTTTCTTACAATCCTTTGTATTTCTGTGGTGTCAGTGGTTATCTGCTTTCATTTCTGATTTTATTTATTTGGGTCCTCTCTCTTTGTTTCTTGATGAGTCTGGCTAACGGTTTATCCATCTTGTTTTACTTTTCAAAGAAGCAGCTCTTGGTTTCATTGATCTTTTGTATTGCTTTTTGTAGTCTCTATGTCATTTCTTTCTGCTCTAATCTTTATTATTCTCTTCCCTCTACTTACTCTGCTCTGAAGCTGGCAATGGAGGAGTCTGTGTAGACCTGACCTTTACATTTTACTCAGTAGGAGTTGGGACACTTATTAATAACATATAGAATTATTCCATTAACTAATTAGGAAGACTTTATAGTTTTAATGTAATAGAAGGCATAGAGATAAAGGGAAAAGAAAGTAAAGTAGACAAACTGAAAGGGACTAGGTAAGTTGCAAAAGTCTATATGTTACAGAAGGTATATGTAAGTTGCAGAGGGTTTATGAAGAATTGGAGTTGAGGAAGTAAAAGGTGAGAAGGGATATAAAGAAAGGGATATAACAGGAAGAAAGGATATTAGAGTAGGAATACTTAATAGAAGGCATAAGGCATGGAGATACATTTTGAAGGAAAAGAAAGTGAGTTAAAGTTGTAAGAATATTTGTAAAAGTCATAGAAAGGTAGTAAAGAGAATTCTTAGAAGGAAATTATAGGTATACTATATAATAAATATAATTAGATAAATAAATCTAAAGTAAACTAATCCAGAATTTGTTTGGTTCTTTTCCAGTCTATTAAAAGGAAAAGCTTCTTTACAAAGGAAGTTACTACTAGAGTACAAGATTGATAGATATCAACCAATCTACCTAGTCAGAGGGGGGAATGATAGGGGAGGCCTACAAACTGATAGGTAGAGCACCTGAATTAATCTGAAAAGAAATCATATTATTTTAAATCTTATAACACATATGCTTATGTGCATAGTGGGGTTAAGTTTCTTATGTGTGAATAGGGGGTTAAGTTTTTCTTAAAGTTTCCTTTTCAAGGCCTTTGCGAAGCGATGGGGGAAGTGACTCAGCTGTGAATCCAGCAAGCAGATCCAATAAACATGGTCAGGTCGACCCACCAGGAGTCAAAACATCATCTCATCAACATCATCTCATTGCCTGACGACTAATTACAATAGCTGACATCTTCAGACCATGAGGCCTGCATGTAGCTGCATCCTGTACCCCAATTCCCTTCCCGCTTGTGCCCTAGCCTTGAAAAACCTGTTTCCCTGAATACTTACCTTGCAAGGGCCATAAACCATGCACAACCCCCACAAGGGTGGCTGATTGCTGACATCAGCCAGGGCCTTTGAGCTTAGTCTCACTGCCCCCTTACCACCATCAAAGGGGGGGTGCAAAAGCCCGAGAAAAGCCTGGGAACGGGGAACAAAGAACTGAGTGCCCTTTATAAGATCAGAGGCCGCTGCAATCAGCGCTCAGCTTTGGGAACAGATTCCCCTGAGCCACAGCATGGATGCTCCTGCAATAATATGCATTTTCTGAACCTTCCGAGTGCCTGGTTGTATGTCTTCCCACCGCCTGGAAATTTTGCCATAACAGATAGAGCATTGGCCTGCAGACTGAAGGGTTGCAGGTTCAATTCTGGTCAAGGGCACATGCCCAGGTGGCAGGCTCGAGCCCCAGTTGGGGGCATGCAGGAGGCAGCCAGTCAATGATTCTCTCTCATCATTGATGTTTCAATCTCTCTCTTCCTCTCTGAAATCAATAAAAATATATTAAAAACAAAAAAGAAAGAAAGGAAGATGAGGACACAGCCATCTCCATTAGAGGTGACCAGGTGACCTTGTCAGCGACCTTGACCAGACAGATTTCCTGGAGGAACATGAGCAGAAGCCAGAATGAAGTGGATCAAACTATGAAAGAAGGATGAAGAAATGTGAACGGCAGGGGCAGATAGGCCTTAGGTGTCCAACTCTGGAGATGGGTGGGGTATGGTGGGCAGGACCGGAAGGTCGATTTGGATTCTGAGCATTCTTCTTTACATCCAAAGCTTAGAGTAAGGGGATTAACATTTATTAACTATTTCCACAGTCTTCAGAGAGATCTTCTGAAATAGGTTTTATAATCTGAAGAATAAATTCCTCCATCTACCAGAGCCCTCAGAAAACTTCAGTCCTTTGCCCTGAATACAAAGACAATAATGAGAAGTTCTGGGGGCTAGACCTCACAATTTGGGTCATCATTCTCAATAATGTGCAAAAAGTCAGTATGTTTTGCTTCTCAGAAGGATTTCTTTGGGGGGGATTTCTTCTTAAAGAAAGGTATTTATTTTAAAAATATTTTTATTGATTTTTAGAGAGAGGAGGGGAGAGAGATAGAGAGAGAAACATCGATGTGAGAGCAAAACATCAATTGGTTGCCTCCTGCATGCCCCCCACCAGGGATTGAGCCCACAACCTCTGCATGTGCCCTGACCAGGAATTGAACCAGCAACCCTTTGGTGCATGGGACGATGCCCAACCAACTGAACTGCACTGGCCAGGACAAGAAAGGTGCGTGCAATACGTGTGTCTGACAGAGGATTTGTGTCCGGAGTGCACACACTATAAACAATCCCTAAGACTTGGTAACAAAAAAGACAAACAAGCAACACTAACAAAAACGAGTAAAAGAATTAAACAGACACTTTCAAAGGAAGATGCATGAATGGCCAGCACGCATATGCTACACAAAGAGCCGGGTTCAAGAAAACTCAGCGTGTTGCTCGCTGCTTCCAAAGAAATAACCCGGAGGACCGGCTGGGAAGGACATGGGTTTAATTAGGGCTTAGGTGTGCACTGGGGTGGCCGGCCAGCGAAGCTACCGCAACACAGGCTTTCACAGCACAGGGTTACATGGAGTACAGAAAACAAGGCAAAACAGGGCAGGTGGAATGCATCACCTGCAAGCTGTGTGAGAGCAAAACGCTGGCTGTTTCTCTGCAGTTTGCAGTCCGGGCTCACATCTAGATACAGGTTCTTCTGGGTCTTTCTTAGACGCAGGAGCTGGCCAGGCTCCCAAGGTCTCACAGTTCGCTTACGGATGGCCTTCGTCCTATTCCACAGGGTGGGAGGGGGAGTTGGAGCGTGGGAAGGGCCCATGTTCTCACATACCACACAATAAATGAAGAAGTTTCCTAACTCAATAATCATCAGGAGATCGGGAAAAAGCAATGTAAAACCACAGTGATAAGCCACTATGCATTCATTAGAATGACTAAGAGTGCCCTGGCCAGTTGCTCAGTGGTTAAAGCATCAGCCCTCTGCAGGGTCACAGATTCGATTCCCCTTCAAGGGCACATACCTCGGTTGCAGGTTCAATCCCTGACTCCACCCCTTTTCCCCCACACTTCCGTCAGGGCAAGATAGGAGGCAACCAATCAATGTGTCTCTCTCATGTAGATATTTCTCTCTCTTCCCATCCCCGCTCCCTTCCTCTCTCTCTAAAAATCAATGGGAAAAATACTCTTATGCCTCAGATGAGAAAAAAATGGCTAAAAGTAAAAAGATTAATAACTACAAATACCGGCAAGGGTGTAGGGCAACCTCAACTTTCATTCACTGCCTGGAGGAATACAAAACAACCACTTCGGAAAGTAGTTTTATATCTTCTAATAAAGTCAAACAAGTCCTCTATAACTAGCATTTACATCCCTAGGTATTTACACAAGAGAAAACCCTAAAGACTCCACCAAATGATGATATATGTCCATAAAGCCACATACAAGAATGTTCATAGTTGTTTTATTTGTAATAAATGAAAATGGGAAAACTCCCAAATGTCCAAAAATTGTGGAACAATCTGCAATAGAATACCACTCAGTAATAAAGATGGAGAACTGCCGACACGTGCCACAGCAGGGACAGATCACACAGATAGCATGCCACAGGAAAGTCCAGGCACCAAGAAGGCTCTATGAGTGCATTTATGAAGTTTTAAAACAGGCAAGACTAATCTATGGAGCCAGTCTTCAGATCAGTGGTTGTTTGGTGGTTGTTTGGGCATGGCGGGGGGATGAAAGGAGGCAAAGGAAACATCAGAGGGGGAAGCAGTCTATATCTTGATGGGGGTGTGGGTGACATGGCTGTATATGTTTATTAAAATTCATTTATGGATTCACTAAAGATCTATTCATTTCACTCTATGAAAATTATACCTCAATTAAAAATATTTATAATAACACATTTTTTAAAATCCTCACCCGAGGATATTTTTCACATTGATTTCTAGAGAGTGGGAGGGAGAGAGAACGTGGGAGAGACGCATTGATTGGTTTGTCTCCCTCGTGCTCCTCTACTGGAGCCGGAGAATCTGCAACTGAGGTACATGCCCCTGACCAGGAATCAAACCCGCAACCCTTCCGTCGGCAGGCCGATGCTAACCACTGAACAACTGGCCAGGGCTAGAATAAAACATTTTTTCAAATGTTTTTTTTTTATTGATTTTTAAAGAGAGAGGAAGGGAGAGGGAGAGAGAGATAGAAACATCAATGATGAGAGAGAATCACTGATGGACTGCCTCCTGCACGCCCCCAACTGGGGATGAAGCCCACAACCTGGGCATGTGCCCTGACCCAGGAACCGTGACCTCCTGGATCATGGGTCGATGCTCAACAACTGAGCCACGCCAGCCAGGCAAATATTTCTAATGTTAATTAAAAAAAGAGATCATTGCAGGCATGATGTCTGAGACATCCACCACAGCATTGTGAAGGCACAAAGGAAACAACCACAAATCCATAATAAGGAGTGAGTTAAGTAAACAAGAAAACAGTGGAATTCTAGTTCTTGTGGCTTCAATACCGTTTTCGGAAAGCAGTCTTGTACTATTGTGTATTCTTCACAACACGTCTCTGTCTGCCATCAACTGTGGGCTCTTTGAAGTTAGGCACCGCCCCAAGTTCTAATAGTCCAGAAGTCAAATATTCTGCCCTGTTACTCCTATGAGCACGCAAATCACTTCTTTTTAAGCTTGGGGCGAGGATCTCTTTGGACCCCACCTGACTCCCTTTCAATCTCTTACATACCAGGTGTATGGGGCTGGCACCCCAAAGGAGAGACGGCGCAAACAGCCTCTGCATGGGGTTCATAACCGGTGACCTGAGACCCCGTGGGAACCCAGGCCCGGCCAGAGGGGGAGCCCGGAGCGCTCAAAGCTCCTGCTGGCCGGCACCTACACATTTTGTTTACAGAAAAGAGTCAAGTATCAAACGGCCACAGGGTGAGTATTAAGAGTGTATGTGTCTGCTGGCCAACATTGCGTGACCTGTAAGGTTTCAGGAAAGAGGGAGATCAGTGGCCAGAGAAGGCATTAGGGTGGTGGGGGCAGAAGGTGGAATTGATGGGGAAGTAGCTTGCTTATTCGTAATATATATTATTTGCCAGGAACTTTATATTAGTGTCTTCTTTAATCTTCACAATGTTCCTCTGAGGAGAAAGCTTCCATTTCAGAGACCTATAACTGAGAGTTGGGATTTGAGTAACCAATCCACAGACACAGCCAGGGGCGAAGCCAGCCTGATCCCAGGCCCCCACTGGCCCGCCCTCTCCCCACCTCAGGGCTCCTGGATGGGACAAGAGCTGAGGGGCCTTTCTGGACAGCTTTTGACAATCCAACACAGAGTCGCCGTCAGCCATGGCAGCTATGCCCAGCTGAGGGAATAGGGTGTAACACGAACCCTCTGGGGAGGGGCCGGAATGCCCAAACCACAAGTCTGGACACTTGGATCAGGACCCCATCTGGACACGGATATGAGTGGGGCCGCTGCCCACTGTGGGCTGTAAGAGTGCAGAGCTCCGACCACTCGATGCTCAAACTTGGCGGCTCCAGGGTCACCTGGGAGCCCACAGGACTCTGCTGCCCACGCCACCACCTCTCCATCTGGACTGGGAGCTGGGCGCTTGCGCTGCTGACACTATTGTGTGAGCTCCCCTTTCTGTGTGTAGCCTGTGTGTAACCCTATTGGCTTATTGGGGAGTCTCCCTGAATACACCTGGCATTGTGGAAAGATACAGACATTGTGAGTAACTCCTTTCAGGATGTAGATTGCTCGAGACACCTCCTGAGAAGCGGGGGGGGTTTGAATGGGTCCTGAGATGGGACAGTGCTTCCTAGGGAGAGCTGGATCTGCACTCAAAGAGGAGGGGCTCCCCCTCTGCGCCCACCCCCCCGCCCCCACGCCCTCCTTCAACAACTGTAATCTCTCCTCTGGCCCACCCAGCACCCCTCCTCTCCCTCTCCTCATAATGACTACAACAGGCGAGGAAGAAGAGAAATTGCCTTTGCCCTCCTGGGCTCGCCGCTCCTGGAGTCCCTGCCCCCCATTTACTTTTTCCCCATGCCACTCCATTCCCTTTGTAACTGAGTGCCCATGTGTCCGGAGAGCTGTGCTTGCCTCTGGGGACAACACAACGAGTGAGGCAGCCAGCTGTCAAGGACGTCACTGTCTCCTGGGAACAAAGGCCGGGAGCAGCTTGTGAACTTCTCCTTCTGTGTCAAAATGAGGTCTCGGGGCCCTAGAGGGAGGACAGGGGTCATTCAGGGATGGGGGTCATTCAGGGACGGGGCCTATCCAGGGCTGACACACAGGGATTGCAGCTTCCAGAACTTTCTATTGAACACACAGAGATAATGTGTTTAGCAATTCAGTCCTCCTGACTGAATTCCTTCCAATCTTCTGGAGGAATGGGCAAGCTTGTTCCAGAACAAGGACAGGCAAGGTGAAAAGACCAGTCCCCAAGGGTTCTGGCCCAGGGCACAGGTTCTGCTGGTCACCACTGTCCACCCAGATCCTAGGTCAGCCTTCTCCCAAATCTCTCCCAGACAGTGCTGCACCCATAGTGGTCTCCATGGACGTCAGGCTCCGCCAGACTGGTGAGAAAAGACGCGGCACTGACACTGGCTGAATTCACAGGGGCTGGAAGCTCCTGAGACAGAGAAACTTCAGCCTCTTTACAAGGTTCCATTACAAATCCAAACGGCCTGCGAGCCTATGAAAGGTCACTCAGCTGATTAGCTATAACATCTGCAGCGGATGAAGACACAGGGAAAGGAGAATAAAACCTGAGAAGTGGGAGGTTGGAATGGGTCTTGAGATGGGACAGTGCTTCCAATCTCTGTAGAGACTGGAAAGTGCTTCCACTGTTTGTGAATGTAACCTGACAATATTAATGAAAACATTCACCCCGCTCCCCCCACAGCAATCCACAGTGGGGAATACCTCACATAGAAATGAGAACTGGAGGGCAGAAATATGTAGGGTGTTTATTGAAGCTTCATTTGCTATGTTGAACTGGAAACAACCCAAATGTCCATCAAAAGAGAAAAGACTCGGGCTGGGGAAGGGGGTCAAGAGGTGTTGGGGAATTCAGGGAGGGTGGACTAGAAGGGTCCATGGGGAAAAAAGGGGGACATCTGTAATACTTTCAACAAAAATAAAGATTAAATTTTTTTAAAAGAGAGAAAAGGTTAGGTAGACTGATAGATGCACACATGGACTATTATGGAGTTACTAAAAGGAGTTTAATCTTGTTGGGAGTAAGTTTCTCCTTGACCCTGCTTGCTGTAGCAATTGTCGGGGTACTTACTCTTTGAATCCTGCTCCACTATGCCAACTGTTGGGTCTAAGTCCCTCTGCCAGGGGTTGGACCTCCTTGGACGCCGGGTCTTAGAAGACAGAGAAGACATGAGAAGTCATGGGTATATAATAGAGTGTTTATTGTAGTCCAAGTAGCCATTGCTACTAAGGAGCCATCAGACAAAACAGTCCACAAAGCAGTCCTTGCTAACACAGTAGCAAACACAGGAGCTATTGCTAACAAAGTAGCCTCACCAAATAGCCTCGCACCCCCTGGTCAGTGACACATCTTCCCCAAAACACAGCCCCCCAACATAGGAGCTGTACAGGAACCAGCCACACTGGCTGGTCAGTACACACTTTATACCAACTTAGACAAAAGAGGCTTCTGGCCAAATAGTGACCTCAGGGCACCCCTGGGCAGTGTCTGCATCCTTGCTTTTGCACCCGCAGATAGCAAATTAGCCTTGAGCACCCTGATTAGGATTCCCATGCTCAGAGTGGCCTTGAACATCCAGTGTATGCTAGATAGGGCCCCCACAAACCAATTGTATGGAGAGATGTTTATGAATTGTAGAGTATTAAAACAGTGCTATCCTAGCTTTGTGAGAGCAAAAACAAAACCCTCAAATCTATGAATATCTGTTTCTATGATCCTCAGAGAAATACACACTAGGGTACACAGAGACCAATCTGGTGGCTACTCCTGGTGGTGAAAATAGAATGCATTTGTTAACTTACCTATAATAATAAAAGTGTAATATGCTAATTAGACCAGACAGCCAAACGACCTTCTGGACGTCATTCTGAACGTCCTTCCAGATGAAGCTGCAGCAGCAGGGGCCAAGGCAGAGGTGGTTAGGGGCGATCAGGCAGGCAGGTGAGCAGTTAGGGCCAATCAGGCAGGCAAGTGAGCAGTTAGGGGCATCAGGCAGGCAGGCAGAGTGGTTAGGGGCAATCAGGCAGGCATGCAGAGTGGTTAGGGGTGATCAGGCAGGCAGGCAGAGTGGTTAGGTATGATCAGGCAGGCAGGCAGGTGAGCAGTTAGGAGCCAGCAGTCCCGGATTGTGAGGGGGATATCCGACTGCCGGTTTAGGCCTGATCCCACAGGGCCTAAACTGGCAGTCAGACATCCCCTGAGGGGTCCCAGATTGCGAGAGGGTGCAGGCCAGGCTGAGGTAACCCCCTCCCTGTGCACGACTTCCGTGCACTGGGTCTCTAGTCTTTTATAAATGTTTATAAATGCTCACTGGTCTATAGGAACAAGCAAGTATTACTTTTGTAAGTTAAACTTTATACGTATCAAAAGTTTCTTGGAAGTGCCCTTAGTGGTCCCGGACCTGTCTCTTGCTTCAACCATGTTTGGATGGAGCAGACCCAGGGATGCCCCTTCTTCCAGCCTCCAGCCACCCTCCTATGTCTTATCCAATCACCACCTTCAGAACCACCTCCGGGACCAGCCAACACACCGGTTTTTTTCTACCTTAACTTCTTATTGCCAAACAACCATGAGATCCCAAATTTCTCAGAATTATTCCACCGAGATGGAGGCTGTGGTCAACCACCTGGACAACCTGCATCTTCAGGCGTCCTACACCTACCTCTCTCTGGGCTACTATTTCGACCATGACAATGTGGCTCTCCAGGACGTGGGCCACTTCTTCCACAAGTTGGTGGAGAAGAAGCGCGACGGCACTGAGCATCTCTTAAAGTTGCAAATCAAGCATGGCGGCCGAATTCTCTTCCAGGATGTGCTGAGACCTCCCAAGATGAATGGGTAAAACTCAGGATGCCATGGAAGCCGCCCTGGCTCTGGAGAGGATCCTGACCCAGACCCTGTGGATCTGCAGGTCCTGGGTTCTACCTGCGCAGACCTCATCTCTGTGACTTCCTGGAGAATCACTTCCTGGATGAAGACGTGAAACTCATCAAGAAGATGGGCAACACCTGACTAACATCTGCAGGCTGCAGGCCCCCAGGCTGGGCTGGGCGAGTGTCTCTTCAAAAGGCTCACCCTCAAGCACGACTAGGAACCTTTGGAGCCCAGAGGCCTTTGAGGGGCCCCTTTGCATTCCCCTGGTGTCTGGCTTTTACCTGAGCCTCTTCCCGAAACTACTAGCCATTCTTTTTACCACTCTGGAAGCCCTCTCCCATGCATTGGACCAAATGAAACAATAAAGGTTTTTGCAGAAAAAAAAGTTTCTTGGCATCAAAATTACAACTAAAATACAGAACCATAATTCAGAACTGCCTGAAAGCTGGCTGAAGGAAGTACTACAACCAAAGAAGTAAAGAAGAAAGCACATTGAGACTGGTAGGAGGGGCAAAGGCACAGAACCGGCTGGTCTGAAACTCACATGTGCCATTTTTATAATCGAGAGAGCGATCGTCTCTATGGAGGCTGCCTGTGAGGAGCAAGGGGTCCCAGCCCCACACCAGACCCCTAACCCAGGTTTCCAGAGCTGGAAAGAGAAGTCCCTGCCACTACGGGCTGTAAAACCCAGCTGAGTGACACAGAGGCTGCTGGAAACCGAGGTGTTCTATTTAAAGGGCCGGCACATGAACTTAGTAGGATTCTCAGCACCGGGCAGCTCTGGCAGCTCTGGGGTACTCAGACACATATGGGGAGGAACTGGATTGTCTCGCAACTGGGCAGGAACTCTGGGATGACTTTCTCCCAGACAGGGGTGCTCGCAAGGATCATTGTTCCTGTGCTGGAAACTCCCCTGTCACAGGGTTGACTGGCAGCCATATCTGAGTCTCCAAGCACACTGTTTGCCCTGGTGATTCCCTGAGACCCTGCTCCATCCAATTTGCAGCCCCACCCAAGTTGTTTGCAGCAGGTTTTCCATATGAATGGCTTGTCCTGGCCCAGGCTTCAGACTTTGTTAAAATCTCTCAAACAAGCTACAGCTCGTGACAACATGCCCCAAACCTATCAATAAAAATCCTAAGACCTGGCTCAGGTGGCTGGGGAGGCTGAGCCACTTGGTCCTACAAGGATACCTACTATACAAGGCCACTCTACCAATTCTGGGAAACATAGCAGCTCTACTTAATACATGGAAACAAACACAGGGAAGCAGTCAGAATATGGAGACAAAGAAACATGTCATAAATGAAAGAAATGGAAGCAAGCAAACTACTGAATACAGGGTTCAAAACCATGGTTACAAGGTTACTCAAGGATCTTCATGAGACTTTCAAGGATCTTAGAGAGAATGTCAAAGACATGAAAATGACCAGTCAGAAATGAAACAGGGATTCAACAGTAGAGTAGAGGATTCTGAGAATCAAATCAAGTATTTGGAATATGAGGAAGCAAAAAACACCCAAGCAGAAGAGCACAAAGAAAAAAGTATCTAAAAATATGAAGATAGTGTAAGGAGCCTCTGGGACAACTTCAAGCGTACCAACATCTGAATTATGGGGGTGCCAGAAGGAGAATAGAGAGAGCAAGGTATTGAAAACCTCTTTGAAAAAATGACAGGAAATTTCCCTACCTGGTGAAAGAAATAGACTGAAAAGTCCAGGAAGCCCAGAGAGTCCCAAACAAGAGGAATCCAAAGAGGTCCACACCAAGACACATCATAATTAAAATGTCAAGGGCAAAAGACAAAGAGAGAATATTAAAAGCAGCAAGAGAAAAACAGTTAGTTACCTACAAGGGAGCACCCATACAGCTGTTAGCTGATTTCTCAACAGAAACTATGCAGACCAGAAGGGAGTGGCAAGAAATATTCAAAGTGATGAATAGCAAGAACCTACAACCAAGATTACTCTACTCAGCAAAGCTCTCATTTAGAATTGAGGGTCAGATAAAGAGAAAGCTAAAGGAGTTCATCACCTCCAAACCAGTATTACATGAAATGTTGAAGGGTATACTTTAAGAAGAGGAAGAAGAAGAAGGAGGAGGAGGAGGAGGAGGGAGAAGGAGAGAAGAGATAAAAAAAATATGAACAAAAAAATGGCAACAAATACACATCTATCAACAATTGAATCTAAAAATCCAAATAAGCCCTAGCCGGTTTGGTTCAGTGGGTAGAGGGTCAGCCTGCAGACTGAAGGGTTCCAGGTTTGATTCCAGTAAAGGGCACATGCCTGGGTTGTTGCCTCGATCCCTATTAGGGGGCATGCAGAAGGCAGCCGATCAATGATCTTCTCTCATCATTGATATTTCTATCTCTCTCTCCCTCCCCCTTCCTCTCTGAAATCAAGCTATATATATAAAAAGCCAGCAACCAGAACGCTGTAACAACTGGTCGCTATGACACCCACTGCAGCTAGCGAACTGGCCGATGGGGGGGCGGGGGGGCTGGCCAACCTCCCACAGCCCCTCCCCCAGTCAGCCTGCCCCTGATGGGCCCCCACCACCCCAATTGGCCTGTGGCTCCTCACCCCAGCCAGCTCTGCCCCATCAGCCCCCCACTCTGATCAGGGGCAGAGCCAGCCAGCCAACCACCCATGGCCCCTTCCCATGGCCGTCTCCACCCCCAATCGGCCCCCCATCCCAATTGGGGGCGGGGCCTGTGGCCAATCCCCCGTGGCCCCTCCCCCCAGCCAGCCCGGCCCTGATTGGGGCAGGCTGGCTGGCCAACCTCCTGCCATTTCCTCATCCTGACAGGCCCAACCCCAATCGGGGCAGATCGGGGCCAGACCAGCCAGACCCCACCCATGCACGAACTCATGCACTGGGCTCTAGTAAGAATATATTTAAAAATAAATAATATATAAACAAACAAGAAATCTAATGAACAAAATAAACTGGTGAGTGAAATAGAATCAGAGGTGTGGAAGCATGGAACAGATTGACTAATCTCAGAGGGAAGGGGGGCAGGGGGGTGGGAAGATATTAACCAAAGATCTTACTTATGGATACAGGCAGTAGGGTGGCGAAGGCCTGGGGTGGGGCGGGAACCGGGTGGAAAAAGGGGGACATCTGTAATACTCTCAACAATAAAGATTAAAAAAAAAAGTTTCTTGGTGATGGTTATACAATGTGAATGTACTTAATACCACTGGGTGGTACACTTAAAATGGTTAAAATGGTTTTATGTTATATGTATTTTCCACAAGTTTTAAAAAACACATACATATTTTTTGATGTGAGAGAGGGAGAGGGAGAGAGAGTTAGAAACATCAATGATGAGAGAGAATCATTGACCAAGCTGCCTCTTGCACGCCCCACACTAGGGAGCCTGCAACTCCCGCCTGTGCCCTGACCAGGAATCCAACCACCGCCTCCAGGTTCACAGGTCGGCGCTCAACCACTAAGCCACGCCAGCGGGCTATTTTACCACAATTTTTAAAAAACAAAACAGAAACAACTTCTGATGCACCCCCAAATTATTCTGTGACTGAGAATGGAAGTTGGGGTCTGTCAGAAGCTCGGAAATTACTTAAAAACGACTTTTAGATGCAACATTTAATTGTGAGGCTGCGCCGGAATTCCCGTGGGACTAGATGATGTCCAATGAGATCCCAGGGAAGAAGGAAGTCCCGCCTATCAAGCCGCCGCTCCCAATGGGAGCCTCTCTGGACGGCGCAGGGTCCCGACTGCGCAGGCGCAGAAAGCTCGGACAGTGAGTGCGGGAGCGCGGGAGGTCCGTGTGCGGATCCCGCTCCGCCTTCCAGGTCGTCTGAACGCCTCCAGCTCCGCAGCGAGAGGCTTGCGGTCCAGGGAAACAGGCCGGATGCTCCAGCCCCACCGCCGGGGCTGACGGTGCGGGTCGCGGGCGCCGGGTTTGGGGAGGGCCCGACGGTGTAGAACCCTCCCCGAACCGCGGCCCTTCGAGACCCTGGTGACCACTCTCGCGTTTCCTCTGATGCTGGCTGCCTCTCCCGAGCAGATCCCCAGTCCGCTCCCGACGCCTAGTATTGCCGCGTGGCCCGAACAAAGAAAACAATGATATCAAATTACCTTCCAGCCCCACTCGCTGACTAGCTGCTCGCTGCTTAGTGCGAGGAGCAAAGACCTCACCTAAAGGGGGCAGCCTGGTAAGAAACGAGCGGGGCGGGGCCATAACATGCCCCAAATGCTGTCCGCAGAGTGGGCCTGGGCTGGGGTCTCCGAGGAGGTGAGTTCCGCCTCTGGGGGTTCAGAAGGAGGTGAGGGGGTGGCGGACCAGCCCCTGGGCAGCCGGAGGGGAGCACAGGCGGAGGCAGCGCAGGGCTGCTGGAGCGGCTTCGCTACCATTGCTTCCTGGTCCTGACTAACACGAACCGGCTGCATCCCAGCCATGTCCCTCCATGGTAGACCGTCCCTCCCAGGTTACAGATGAGAGGCCTGGAGGTCATGATTCCCCTAAGCTCACACTGTTCGTGTGTTGGTGAGTGAGGGATGTCACTTTTTAAAAAATTATATTTTTTATTGATTTCAGAGAGAGGGTGAGGGAGAGAGCGTTAGAAACATCAGTAATGAGAGAGAATCATCGATCGACTGCTTCCTGTGCCCTTCCCACCCACAACCAGCCCCGGATCCAACCATGACCTCCTGGCTCATGGGTCAACTCAACCACTGAGCCACACCGGCTGGGCAGGATGTCACTTTGTTTAGTCTTCTTGGTTCCAAATCCTAGGCGGGTCCCCTTTTCCCACACGCGCCAGGCCAAGAAGTTGTGGTTTTGAAGGCAGCAGGAAGGGCCTCGGAAGGATCTTGAGCAGGGCAGACAAGTGGTCCAAGTTGTGTTGGGAGAGATCCGTGAGCAGTTGCGGGGGAACGGGGGCGGGGGCCGGGGAGAGGCGGGGCTGCGGGGCGGGGAGAGGCCAGAGGGGCTTGGGTTCCTCCAAAAGGAGCCGAAAGTCGGCCTGGAAGCCGCTGGGAAATCGCTGGGCTGCTCAGGCCCTGCGCCCTAGGAGCGGCCAGGAGAAGCGTGAGCTTCCACGCCGAGGGTGAACGGAGAAGTCCGAGGCACAGGCTGCTGAGACCCCGGGCATCACGGCTGGAGTCTGGACTTAGCAGTTAGGAAGCGGGGGCCTGGGCAGGCCAGCGTCATGCTGAGGTGGAGGCATAAGCAAGATGTGATGAGACATTGACTAAGTGAGTTACAGCAGTACAGTCTCATTTTCTGTTTAAAAAGCAAGTTACTATATTCATGAAAAGTTCCCAGGAGGTGCCCTAACCGTTTTGGCTCAGTGGATAGAGCGTCGGCCTGCGGACCGAAGGGTCCCAGGTTCGATTCTGGTCAAGGGCATGTACTTTGGTTGCGGGCACATCCCCAGTAGGGTGTGTGCAGGAGGCAGCTGATCAATGTTTCTCTCTCATCCATGTTTCTAACTCTCTATCCCTCTCCCTTCCTCTCTGTGAAAAATCAATAAAATATATATATATATAAAACAAAAGTACCCGGGAAGCTCATTTGCCAAGCTGATATGCTGGGAAGAAGGGTGTGTGTGTGTGTGTGTGTGTGTGTGTGTGTGTGTGTGTGTTGGGGGGGGCTATCACTTCCTAATATTGTTCTGAGATAGTTGATGTTACTTTTTTATCAGGAAAAAATCAGTCACGTAAAATATCTCGTTAATTAAAAGTGAAAGGGGTCGAGACCCACAGGTTGAAAACCGCTGTCAGGGTTCGCCTAAGACCATCGGAAAACACATTTATTTACATTATGATTCATAACAGTAGCAAAATTACAGTTATGAAGTAGCAACAAAAAGTTTTATGGTTGGGGGTCACCACAACATGAGGAACTGTATTAAAGGGTCGTGGCATGAGGAAGGTTGAGAACCACTGGTCTAGAGGAAGACATTTCTGGATAAGAAGCCAATGATAACAGCAGCTGTTTGATTAAAACTGCCCTGGCTGGTTGGCTCAGTGGTTGAAGCATCGGCTCCAGGACTGAAGGGTCAAGGGTTCAATAACCGGTCAAGGGCATGAATCTGGGTTGCAGGTTCCCCAGCCCTGGTAGGGGCACCTGAGGAAGGCAACCAATCGATGTCTCTCTCACATAGATGTTTCTCTTTCTCTCCCCCTTCTCCCTTCTTCCCACTCTCTAGAAGTCAATGGAAAAAATATCTTCGGGTGAGGATTAAAAACAAAAAAATGTTTTAAAATACCTACTAGGTGCTTGAGGGGAGGGGTAGTCCCCTAATCCTCTAAGATTGGCATTATTTCCTCATTTTATAGTCCATCTCAGAAGAATTATCAGTGAGGTACTTGTTAAAGAGATTCTTGGGTCCAGCCGGGGTTGCTCAGTAGATGAGCGTTGACCTATGCACCAGGAAGTCGTGGTTCAATTCATGGTCAGGGCATGTGCCTGGGTCAGGGAGTGCAGGAGGCGGCCTATAGGTGCTTGCGGGGAGGAGGGAGTCCCCTAATCCTCTAGATTGGCATTATTTCCTCATTTTATAGTCATTGATGTTTCTGTCGCACCCTTTCCCTTCCTCTCTCTGAAATCAATAACAAACAAAAAGCTAGATTCTTGGGCCCCACCCAAACCTCCTGGGTCAGGCTCTGGAGAGGAAAGGGCCCAGGTGATTCTTAGGCTCTGGCAAGCCTGGGGGTGGGACACTGCCCTCCTCCCCCCTCAGGAGCTGGTGTTCAGGGGAGGGTTTCCCTGCTGGGTTGAGGGGACTAACGCAGGGAGACTGAGGAATGAACTTTGAACTAGAAAAGGGTAGCCCCTGAGGGAGTGCAGTGTGCCGTGGGTCAGCCCACCCTCCTCTGAAATCGGGTGCAGCAGTGGGGAGTGGTCTAAGGCGGGGGAAAAGGCCTAAAGTGGCTGGCGTATGGAGCAGAAAGGGGAACAAATCCTGAGAGTGCACAGTCTCAGGTAGACATGGACATGCAGCAGCAGGGGTACCGAGGTGTGCAGACATTCCTGCCCCGAGAGAGGGGTGAAGGCAGGGAGTGGGGACCTGAAGCTGGAGAAGTCAGCTTTCGAGGGGCCTTCTTTAGCCTGCCAAGGAGCCCGGAAGTCATCCCGAAATCACAAGGGGATCCTGGAAGGAGCAGCAGGATGTGTGCAAGCAGCTGTGTTTCCAGGTGAGTCACTGGCGCTGAGGACAGTGTCCGTAGTCTAGACGGGAGGGAGGGAGACGAGCTGGAAAGGCTGGCTGTGATCCACGCAAGCCATGCTGTGGTGATAGGGAAGTCCAGATCCGAGGGACAGGTAGGAGACGGCAGGGCGTGGCCGGGAGGCTGCTGGAGGACAGGCGCCCAGTGAGGCGCTCCCTGGCTGGGAATAGCCAGTTCTGCTATTGAAAAGCGGGTGGATGGGCAGGACTCCTGTGCGCTGCACGTGGTGAGTGAGTGGTACCTGTGCGGCGTGTTAGACATTGGCAGGCACGTATTGTGACCTGAGGTGGAAAGAGGAAGTACCTAGTAGGTACTAAAGCCAGGAGAGTCGGAGGACTCCCTACTGAGGGGCCTCAGTTTGAGGGACAGGTGCCTGCTGCCTAAGCCTGATCCTAAACATGTTAGCCTCCCCCGTCACTGTGTGTGCTCCTCACTGTGCGTCGTACATTTACTGAATAAACCATGAGATTTGATCTTAATTTGGTCTGGGAGCCTTTTTGTTCCGCGGCCTCAGGTACCAGGAGGCTGCCTACTGTGGCATCAGGTGCTTCTGCATCACAGCCCCGCTCTGCCTGAGCAATCAGGTAGATTGGGGTGAGAGACAACTCCCAGGCAGATTGGGGTGAGAGACAACTCCCAGGCGTATAGGATGAGGGGCAGGTTGTTCCGCGGTGGGGGCTTCTGGGTGTGCTTGGTTTGGACCTTGGGTCAAGGTGGCCCACAGCTGTTTGGATGCACTGGTGCCAAGTGCAGGAAGTTAGAGCCTGGCAGTCATTGCTCTAAAACGATGAGCCTGGATGAGGTCCTGCAGGGAGGCAAGAGTTCCCTTCCCGTGTCCACTCCCACTCCCCTTCCCCACTCCCTTAGACCACTCCCCACTGCTGCACCCGATGTGATGCCCTAAAGCCTCACCTCAGGGGAGCCTGTGGGACCATCCCTGAGTGTTGACACCTACTAGCAATGACCCTTTCCCACACCTTCCCCCTCAGCAGCCAATTCTCTGTGCTAAGACTTCTTTGTCCTTTCCCAGCCTTGGGTAGCCCTTCGTGAATTCCAGGCTGCTTAAATGACCAGCCTTTCTTATGCTGCTGCAAGGAAGGCAGGTGGGCAGAGTCCTGGGCATCATGGTCCCTGGTCCCCGCCCAGGACCCAGGGGCTTGGGAGAATCTGTCCTCAGACTGAGGCCAGAGCCTGGCACCTTGTTGTCACCCTAAGGCGCATCATGGAGCAGAACAGCCAGGCCAGGGTGATGGGGACCAGGGCAGGGCTCAGCATGGTCCTCAAGACATAGGCCTGAGCACGCATTGTCCAAGGAGTATGTATTAGGCTCAGTACTGTCCCTGAGCTGGCGCTCTAGATGCGCACTGTCCACTGAGAGTCTGTCTGGCGGACTTCATCCCTGACTCCAGACCCTATTATGTACCCAGTGGTGCCAGGACTGGATATTGCCATTGGCTATTGGAAAGGGTAGAACATAACTATATGATTCCCACCCTTCCCCCAGGCAGGAAACAGGGCTAGAGAGTCCCTGTGGTGAAAAAAAAAAAGTTATATTCAACTTTTCCAAATCCAGGGCCTGGGAAATAACTGGCCGCCTTTTGACTCAGGCTCCCCCCCCCGCGCCCCTGCATAGTTATAGGAACCCTGGAAACCCGGTCAGGGTCCCAAGCTGAGAGTATTTCTAACCCGCATTTTCTTTCCATCTAGCAAACATCCAAGGGTCTAGTACTAGCTGTTCACGGTGCTGTTACCAATCAGAAACATTGCAAGAGCAGCTGCCAGTTTTGAATTCTTATTGGCAGGTTTTGCATTAACACTGGCATGCATTATCTCATTTTGACCTTTACTTGTGAAGGAGGGACTATTATTGCCTCCCATTCCAGAAGAGGAAAGAGGCCTAGAGAGGGTCAGTTACATTTGCTATGGGCAATATAGCCAATGGTGACCTTCACATCTAGGATTTAAACAGGGCGCTGTGCTGGGCGCAGGACATGGGGCCCTTCCTTCAGGAGGGCTCTGTGTGGTGGGTCAGCTCAGTGCCATAACTGTGCCATGAGCGATGCATGCTGGAAACGCAGCAGGGCACCCCTGGGGCTTGGGATAGAGGGCGAAGTGCCACAGGACTGCTGGGCATGTGGTAGCAGAGAAGGTGTGCTGTGGAGAGCGAGTACCAGCTGCAGCAGGGGCTGCCAGGCGTTTCGGACGTGGCGGGTGTGGGGCTGGGGAAGGCCACGGCTGGCTGGCCTGGGACTTTGCAGTTCTGGGGCTTTGGCACTTCAGTCACACACTCCAGACCTTTGGTCTGTGAGTTGCTGGGGGAACTGCAGATGAGAAGGGAGAGGAGCAGCCCTTTGTGACCAAGAGCTAAGGCTACCCTTCTGGGGAGAGGAGTGGGGAAGGAGGAAGGGCTGAAGGATGGGACAGCCCCTCAAACTCC
Organism: Plecotus auritus; assembly: GCF_963455305.1. Lineage (NCBI taxonomy): Eukaryota > Metazoa > Chordata > Mammalia > Chiroptera > Vespertilionidae > Plecotus > Plecotus auritus. The sequence continues at coordinate 102,297,787 of NC_137775.1, forward strand.
ATCGTATTTCCTGTGTCCCTGTGCGCACAGCTCTGTTGCTGACAGCCCAGCCATAGTGCTCCCTCTGTCACACATACCTGGTCAGCCCCTCTCCAGGTGCTGCTCAAGTTCTGACCCAGGGCTTACACCACAGGGCTCTGGAATGCAGTGAGTGGGGTGGGGTGGGGGGTGGGGGCAGCCGCTGTGTGTGGGGTCATGCAGTTTGCAAGACCTGAGGCAGCAAGGCTCTCCTGGTCTAGGAAGTCTTCAGGGCTCCTCCCTGTCCTGGTAGCCCCTCAGTGCATATGACTCTACAAAGGCCCTGGAGGGGAACCAACACTTGGGGCCCGTGACTTGCGTCCTGCATAGTCTAGCCATTTAGTTCAAGGTGAGGCCTCCTAGTGCCCAGGATCTCAGCCACTGCACCCAGGAGGGTGGGGCTGCTTAGAGCCTGCAGTCCAGGAGCTGCCCTTGGACATGCTCAGAGGACCTCCTGTCTGGTGCAGCAGCAGGCTGACCTCTTGAGCAGCCAGAGTGGCCCAGGGAAAGGCAGGGAAAGGGGGACCGGCCGTTCTGTCCGAGTCTCCCCATTCTAAGCAACCCCTGCCTGGATCCACTGTGGGCTCCTGCTTCTGCAGGGTCCTGGAAGAAGTGGGAAAAGGGCATAGCTGAAGGGACCTTAGGGACCATCTGGTGTCCCTCTCTGGGAGGGTGAGGCCCCTAGTGGCAATGTAGAGAGCAATGGGTGGAAAAGGAGAGGAGGGAGAGGGCGTAGGTTAGCATTCCTATTGGTCTCTAGCCTTTGGCCTGGGTGGTCTCCTTTACAACACACCCCTCTGTTTTCCTTGAGAAGTTTTACCTCCTGAAATGTTTCTTGTAAGCGCCCAGGCACTGAAAACCAAATCAAAACTGGCCTCCCAAGCTCCTCAGACTTATCTTAACCAAATGTGAGCCAGATTTACCAGGAAGGGAAATAGCTGACTCACTATTTGAGGTAAGAGTGTCTGGATTTGGGAAAAGAAGACTTCGTTTGCAGACCTCATGGGAGACACCAGAGGGTCAGTTACTGAGAAGAGGATGGCTGACTGGCAGGAGCAGTGGAATATGTGTAAATTGAAATAAAGGGAGATAATCACCCAAAGTGGGCAAACCTTTGTCAACCAAACTTAGTTTTAGACTGTAATAAGGAATGAAATCATTTATTTGGGAAAAAGAACTGCAACTCCAAGAAACAGATTCAGATAGCAACCTATATTGGTTCCATCAAGACAAAGGAAAAGTCACCTTTTGTACAGAGTTTTCCTGCCCACAGTTCCCATTTTGGTCCGTTTCAGGTAAATGAGGTTTCCAAATTGGACAATCTGATTGGTTGGTATATATTCAAATGAGGATATAATTCATGCAGTTCTGATTGGACGGGGCAGGTCCCAGTCTGCAGGTAGAGGTGACTAGGGTTCCCTGCAGATTGACCCAGATGGTGTAAAAGTGAGGCACAGCTCTAGCGGGTTAGAGTGGCAGCCCGCCCACTGAAGGACTGCAAGTTCGATTCCAGTCAAGGGCACATACCTCAGTTGCAGGCTCCATCCCTGGCCCTTGTCGGGGCATGTGCAGGAGGTAACCAATCGATGTGTCTCTCTCACAAATTCCATGTTTCTCTCTGTCTCTACCCCACCCTTCCTCTCCTGCTAAAAATAAATGGGAAGAAATACCCTCAGGTGAGGATTAACACAAAACAACAAAAAACCCTGAGGCACAAGTGGAAGCTGCGCATTCAGTCTGGGTGCTCCCTGGTGCCCTGGTCAGGGAGCCCCTGTCAGCAGATGGCCACGGGGCTCTTATTATTTATAAAACTTATCTCCCAGGATAACTCCTTCTTGGGGTTCAAAAATGAATCTTGTTGGGTCCACAGCCTGAGCCTGCTCTCCTCAGCCCTCCATTATTCCCCTTTCTTCTGCCTTCACCTTAAGAGAACCCAGAAGGCAGACGAGTGGGCTCAGCTGCCCTCGCTGGTCATTCTGCAGCCACACTCACTCGAATGGTCTGGTGAAGGGCCTTGCCCTGCACTGCAGTGAAGTGTATGTGGCGAGTTTGTGAGCCCAGCCCACACTGGTTTTAGTGAAAAAATCTAAGAGCAGGAAGGTCAGGAGAGCCAGGTCTGACGTTGTAGCCCGCTTTCAGTCTCCTCCAGGCCAGCGCAGGGGCGGGCCGTGGAAGCCCGGCGAAGTGCAGCCGCCTACCCTGCAGGCCTCCCGGGAGGCTGGGCGGGGAGCGGGCACGTCTCAGCCCCCGTCTGCATGGAGCGTTGCTGGAGGCCGGCTAGGGCTCCAGACAAACTTAACTTGCCATTAAGGTTCTGGGTCAGAACCAGGCAAGCACAGGGCTGACCCGACTCAGATGTCAGGCCACAAGCCATGGGGGACCCTGGACCCAGAGACCTGCCCCGCCTCTGGCTCTCTCTGGAATGGCCCTTGCCCAGGCCAGGAACATACCAAACAAGAGGGTGGTGTTGAGGGGTAACTGGGGAAGGTGTTTGGGGAGCACTGGGAAGACTGGGGGGGGGGGGGCAGCAGGACCTCTGGCCTGGCCTGGAGGGTGGGTGATTTGAGGGGCCTGGGTGTGGAGGGCGGGTGAGCCCCAGGCTTTCCCTGCCCCTCCCAGGAGGCCATCTCCTGGGCAGACAGATGCGTGCATGACCAAGGTGCTGTGAGGGCTCTGTCTTGGGGTTGGGGAGATGGCTGGGGAGGGGCTCCTCCTGCTCCAAGCAGTTTCTCCACCCCCACAGGCCCCTAAACCCATCCTTCTGGGCAGTTAGTGGCTTCGAAGTGAGTGCAGCTCCAGCCCACTCCCCTGTAGTGGTTCCAACAGGTCTCGGGAAAGAGTTGAAAAGCATGAATCCTTGTCCAGAAAGTACATACAGAGGACACAGCAGCAGGGCCTGTGCGATACAGGCTCCGAGGGCAGACAGGCTCACGCACCTCAGGGCACCGCCAAGGGCCTAGGGAGGCGAAGACAGCGGCCAGCCAGGATGGCCCCACGGCCCAGCCCCCCAGAAGCCAGGCGCCGCGGGGGCCATGGACTCCACCCAGCAGCGCCGACGCGGCCGAGGTGCAGATGCCCGAAGGTGGCGGAAGTCAGTGTCCAGGCTCAGGTGCTGGCCTTGCAAGCTGAAGGGAACCCCCCTAGCTTCGCAGGGGCTTCCATTTAGGCCAAGTTTTGAGAACAGACAAACTTCATACCCCTGTCTCAGACGACGCCTGAGGGCCACGCTCTGGGCCGGCAGCGAGCCCTAAGGACATGGAGGAAACAAACCCTGAAGGTGCGCTTGGGGCAGGCTTCCCGCAATGCCCCTGCGCCCCCCCTCCGCCCCGGTCGCTCTCCACCTCCTCTGTATCTGTCCGCCAAGCCCCCCCACCCCAACAAAGTGCCTCCCAGGGCTCGGAGGGGGTGGGGTGGATGTCAGCCTTGACGCCTGTGCCTCCAGAGGAAGGGGGCAGGATACCTGGGCCCCAGTAGGGGGCCCTGTCTGAGGCTCAGTCTTGGAGGGGGATTGGGGTGGGTTCCCGGAGCCGCTCTGAGGGGTTTTCCGTGTGAGGGGACTGGGGCTGGGGGATGGCAGGAAGCTGTCCGCAGGGGAGCCATCCAGGCCCATTCAAGGGTTGAGCACTTGTTTAGGGTTAGAGCTGCCCCCTCTGGGGATCTGGATTGTCCAGCCAAGGCCATTGTCCTGCCCCTCCCCCCGTCCCTCCCAAGCCTCTTTGAACCTGAAGTCAGATATTTTCTCTTCCCCTCCCTTCTGGGCTTTCCCCACCCAGGGCCTCGGGCTGGAGGCTGGGGCTGGGGTGGTGGGGGAGGGAGAACAGCCAGCTAGGTACTGGATATTCGGGTCCCACAGTGAGGGGTGTCGGATCCCTCTATCTGGACAAAGGTTGGGGAACCCCGGGCACAGTCAGCCCAGAGCCTGGCCCTAGAAGGGGCAGTGGGGGTCAGTTCCTGAGTCCAGCCGGTGAGGGGCTGTGGAGTGGAAGCCTCGGTGTGGAAGGGAGGCCTTGCTTGGCAGTCTGCCCTGGAAATGGGGTGGCATTTAGCAGGCTGGGTAGAGGGCAGCAGCCATCCGCAGCTTTGGGGTAATGGAATTTGGCCAGTAATCTGGATGAATGCCTGGGTCTCTGGACTAGGGGTAGGGGAGGGCACAGGGTGGCTGATGAGGAATCGAGGGGTAGCTCAGCAGTATTTGGTGTGCACAGAATAAATGTGGGAGGAGCTGGGCCCCAGTGCGCAGGCAGTGCCAGGGTCTTTGGAAAGGGGTCAGGTACCTGGGCTCCTGGAGATCCTGGGGAAGATGAGGGGTCCCAGACGGCTTGGAGGTGTGCAGAGCCCAAGGGAGGGCCAGGCGGTGGGCAGGGAGTTGGAAGAGAACGTCCTAATCGGGGACCTGTACCAAGGGCCCTGGGGCTGGGCCCCCAGACTCACCTCACGGGGGCTCCCAGACATTCCGTTTTCACAGACATCACCACTCCCAGGAGGCAAACACCCTTCGCCTCAGTTTCTCCCACCTCCATGGCCCTCTCCTCCCCCCCACCCAGGGGGCGGGGCCAGAGGTCAAGGCTAGTGGGTGGGGTTGGGGAGGGGGCGAGTGGCGAGCAGTGCCTCAGAGAGCCCTCCTTCCACCAGGCCCCCGGCTTGGGGCGCCGTCCTTCCCATGGCAGGACACCTGGCTTCCGACTTTGCCTTCTCGCCCCCCCCAGGTGGTGGAGGCGATGGGCCCGGAGGGCCGGAGCCGGGCTGGGTTGACCCTCGGACCTGGCTGGGCTTCCAGGGCCCTCCTGGCGGGTCTACCATCGGGCCAGGGCTTGCGCCCGGGACCGAGGTGTGGGGGATTTCCCCATGCCCCCCACCGTATGAGTTCTGCGGGGGGATGGCCTACTGTGGGCCACAGGCTGGAGTGGGGCTGGCACCCCAAGGCGGCCTGGAGGCCCCCCAGCTTGAGGGCGAGGCAGGAGGCGGGGTGGAGAGCAACTCTGAGGGGGCCTCCCCCGAGCCCTGTGCTGCCCTGCCTGGGGCCCTGAAGCTGGAGAAGGAGAAGCTGGAGCCCAACCCCGAGGAGGAGGTGAGTGAGGTGCAGTGGGACTGGGTGGTGGCGGGACCCGGCAGGGGCGGCCAGGGAGGGGAGGGGAAGTGGTGGCCTGCAGCCTTCTTGGCCTGTAACCCAAAAGGGGAGCTGCAGGGGCCGGGTGGGAACCGAGGCCAGAATTCCGGCGGAGCGGAAGGGAGGCAGGGGCGGGTGGCCTCGGGGAGTCGGAAGCTGGCCCAGGATGGCCTTGCTTCGCGCCTGGCCTTCTTGCCAAGTATTTACCTTCCACTTCCTAGGCCTGACCAGGGTCTGGTCACTCAACTTATTACAGCCCAGCGTCTGACCCAGCTTGGGGTTTGAGCCCCTGCTCCCACCTGGAGCCTCTCTTGATAACTTGATCCTTATCTTACCCAAATGCCCGAGGGTAAAAGCCGTGCTCACTTATCCCGGGGTTATTGTTCCTGAGATTGGAGGGTGTGGCTGGTTTCTGTAGGCGCTCCTGTTTGGGCTGTGTGGCCGAGTGCAGTGGGCTCACCCCCTGTCCAGTTCAGGGTTGGTCCCCCATGGCTTCTGCCTGGGCCAAGAGCCACCTTGTGCAGAGGGCACCACCTCTAGAGCGAGGAGACTCAGTGCATCGGAATTTCTTAAGCTTTGAACCGGCGCTTCCAGGCCATTCCCCAAAGGAAGGCACGTTCAGTCCTGCCGGGACTACTCGGGGTGAATGGTCCAGGCTTCCGAAGAGACCAGTGTGAGCAATTAGGGATCAAGCCGAAGCCTCTGGCCCGCTGAGGAGGGGTGAGCGGTTTCAGCCGGCCTCGGAGCCCTGCCTCCTGCCTCCTGCCTCTTGGCTGGAGGCACTGCTGAGCCTTGAATAATAATGGCTGCCAATTGCGGTCCATTTCCTAAGTGCCTGGCTGTGTGCTCGGGTTTCTACATCATTATCTCATTAACTGCCACAAACTCTCCCAGTGAGGTATATTATTAGCCTATTTCACGGGTCTTAAACTGCTAGATGATAAAGCTAGGATTTGAACTGGGGTTTACCTTATTTCAAACCCCCAAAGTAGGATTTGGAAGAGCCCTGATGGGGACAGCTATGGGTTTGAAACCTTGGCTGAGCAGGATTGGGAATGGAAGGTAGCGGGTGTGAAGGTGATGTGACTGATTACCCTTGAAATACTTCCTCAAGGCTTCCAGGACTGCACAAAGGCCTAACTCTTCCCCGGGCCCCTGGCCTTCCCTGGGGTGCCCCGGGCTCAGCCCACCCACCTCTCTTCCGTCTACCTTTCCTTGCTGTCCTCCACCCTCAAGGCTCAAGGGCCTCGTAGACTTGACTGCTGCGTTTGCCATCTGCTGGGATGGCTCTCTCAGCAGCTGCACCTCACCCAGTAGCTCGAGGCCCAAACCAGGCGTCCTCATTTCCCCAGTCTCCCTATGTCCACTCCTTTGGAAAACCACTATCTTTACCTTGGAAATACACCCCAAAACCAATACTTCCTGCCACCCTGTCCCAGCCACCACCATCTGTGCCTGGATAATGCAGCTGCCTCCCTAGTTACCCCCTCACTTCCTGCTTAGTCCCTGGTCACCATGTCAACTGGACTGAACACCTTGCAATGTGAGAGTCAGATCTTTTCAACTCAATGCAACATCGGCAGCGTCTGCCCTGCTCACCCCTCTGATCTCCTAGCTCCTCCCCTTCCCTTCCTCTGCCCACTCAGCCCGCTTGCCTGGGGGCCTTGTGCTGCCTGGCCTGTGCCTGCCCGCCTCACCCGCCACCTCAGGGCATCCCACTTGGCTGTTTCCCTTTGCTCTGTGCACCACCTCCGTCTTATTTAAATTGTCCCGTAATTCCCCACCCTGCTACGCTCTGTGATCCTATTCCTGGTTTCACTTTTTCCACCGTGCTGACATACCGGATAGTAATTGTCTCCACACTAGCATGGAAACTCATGAGGCCAGGGCTTTTTGTCTGTTTTGTGTAGCCACTGGCTTAGAGAAGGTGTAGAATAAATCTGTTGAATTAATCATTGAGGATGCTTCCATATTGCAAAAAAAGATATAAACACAAGGGATAGTTGGCTTTTTTGGGGAGTTCAATTACCACACACCCAGGTTTCAGATTCAACACCACCATCATCCCCTCCCCTCCCCGGTCAGGAGCCTGGAGCCTGCAGGAGGCAACGGATATGTGTCTCTCTCCCCACACCCACACCTCTCTAACATCAATTAAAAAATGGGGGATAATCAACTTTTTAAATTCACCAGCTATATGCAAAGCACTTTGTCCATACCTCTTACAGCACCTGTAGCTTTCTGTGGTGTGTGTGTGCATGCTGGGTCATAGTCTGGGACCCCACAAGCAGCTGGGAGATTGCCTCTGAGATGAGAATTAGAGCTGGTGCGGTGCCCTTGATTTCTCTAGGACTGTTCCTCCAGCCAGAAGCCTCTTGGGTATTAGAGCTGCCCAGCAGGGGTTCCCCGTGACCTGCTCTTTTCAGCCTGTGTGCTGCTCCGCAGCTCTGGGTGTGCTGCTTGGGGGTGAATGATGGCTGTAGATGGGTTGTTTCAGGTGTTAGGTGGGCGGCCTGGATGCAGAGGTATTCCCACAGACCGGTCCTGGGGGCCCGGGTGGGCAGGGGGTGGACAGCGGTGTGCCTGTGTTCTTACACGTCCTCTGCCTTTTTAAATGCTGTTGCAGAACATGAGAGCTCTGCAGAAAGACCTTGAGCAATTTGCCAAGCTCCTGAAGCAGAAGAGGATTACCCTGGGGTACACTCAGGCCGACGTGGGGCTTACCTTGGGCGTTCTCTTTGGTGGGTCCCCCTCAGCATGTTCTGACCCATAGAACACAGGGACCACACCTCCCTTGGGAGGAGCAGTCCTGAACCTGGGCCTTTGCTACCAAGGGCATGAGGGGCGGGTGCTCCGGGGCAGGCTCTGCCCTTGCCCAGGATGAGGGTGCAGAGGGAGGAAAAGATGTTTGGGCCTTGACCTCCATCTGGGAAGTGGGATCCTGGTGTGGCACCTTGTGAGCGTGGGAAGAGGTGGTGACCCCTGGGTCTCAGGGTCACGAGAGCCTTTCCTGTTGCCTCATCTTGCTTCTCTTTCAACCTACCTCCCCAGGCAAGGTGTTCAGCCAGACGACCATCTGCCGCTTTGAGGCTCTGCAGCTCAGTTTGAAGAACATGTGTAAGCTGCGACCACTGCTGCAGAAGTGGGTGGAGGAAGCTGACAACAATGAGAACCTGCAGGAGGTGAGGGTGGGCGGGTGCCCAGGGGCCTGCTGTGACTGGGCCCCACTCCACTGCTTCCACCCTGGCTGGCACCTCTGCTTCTTGGGGCCGTAGCCCTCCATGGGGGGAGGTGGTTGCTCAGCGCTGCTGGGCCAGGTGCAGCTGCTGGTCTAAGCCTGCCCTTCCAGGATCCTTCTTTCTCACCTTCCGGTTCTGGTGACACCTCCACCAATGCCCCTTAGCAACTTGCTCTTGAATCAGACCTCGTGGGTTCGAAGCCTGCCCTCCTAGCTCTTTGTTACCCCCTCCCACCTGCCTAGATATGCAAAGCAGAGACCCTGATGCAGGCCCGAAAGAGAAAGCGGACGAGTATCGAGAACCGAGTGAAGGGCAACCTGGAGAACATGTTCCTGCAGTGCCCGAAGCCCACCTTGCAGCAGATCAGCCACATCGCCCAGCAGCTCGGGCTGGCGAAGGACGTGAGTGCCCGTCCCAAGCTCCCTGCCCCCACCCCCTGGCCCGAGCTCTGGTGCCTGCCCTTCAACCTCTCTGAATCTGTTGGGTTTGGGCTAAATGACCCACCTGGAGTTTATGAGCAAGTCACTCTCCCTCCCCCACCCCCAGGTGGTCCGAGTGTGGTTCTGCAACCGTCGCCAGAAGGGCAAACGATCAAGCAGTGACTATTCTCAACGTGAGGATTTTGAGGCTCCCAGGCCTCCTTTCTCAGGGGGACCAGTATCCTTTCCTATGGCCCCAGGGCCCCACTTTGGCCCAGGCTATGCAGGCCCTCACTTCACTACACTGTACTCCACGGTCCAGTTCCCTGAGGGTGAGGCCTTTCCCGCTGTGCCCGTCACCACTCTGGGCTCTCCCATGCATTCAAACTGAGCTGCCTGCCTTCCCAGGACGGGGAGCAAGGGAAAGAACCCGAGATAGTCCCAGGGCTTTGGGATTGAGTTCTTCTTACTATAGAATTGGGAGCACAAACGGTGTGGGGGCAGGAGTTTGGGGAGCTGGTTGGCGGGAAGGTGAAGTTCAGTGATGCTCTTGATTTTAATCCCCTATCACTTTGATTTTAATAAAGAAACCCGGGACACAGTGGGTGGATGCTTGTGTCTTTGGTTTATCCTCTTCCAGTTACTGAAAGGGCGGGGTGGTACGCAGATGACCCTGAAGCCAAAGTGTGGAACCCACCCGAGTCACACAGTGGCAGGGGAGCTGGGCCTGGAACCCACGTTCCTTCGTAGGGTCCCTCAGAGGCAGAGCCAGTTCTTAGGAGCTCATGACACAGGGTCCCAGGGGATTTGAGTTGAACTTCTTATTTCTGCCCACAGATGTGGTTACTTATAGACCACTCCCTACTAGGAGCTGGCCTTTTGCTTTCCCCGTTCTGCTTCGGAAGTCCTCGGTGGCATTGTGCTAAGAAATCCAGTCTTTAGGTACTTATTTCCTCTGCATAGAGCCCCGGCTAGAAACTCCTTCGTGTGCTTTCTTGGTGCCAGGGTCCATGAGTTTCCCTTCATTTTGCCTGTCCTGTCCATGAGTGACTCAGCAGACCCTCCGCGCGTTGCCGCTACCACATAGGGGTCCTTGCTCCTTCCTCTGTGGAAAAATAGGTTGGTAAGCCGTGGTAGGAGTGGAAAGAGGGGTGGACCTGTATCAAGATAAGGCAATGCCCCACACGTGGGCTGAGTTGACACTGGTCCAGGCAGCGGCTGCTCTAGTTGGTTCTCTGCCCTGGTAGTGCAGGCACAGCTTGTTTTAGTGCACTTCACAGATGTACTTTGTCAAATAGAAGGCAAGATCCCCCCACAAGTAAAAGATGACGGCTCACTTTGTTGCGGTGGTCTGGAACCGAACCCGCAATATTGGAGGTCGGCCTGCACAGGTTCTGCCATCTACGTGAAATCGCCCAAACCCCAGCTACCTAGCTTTAAGGGCAGTGGATGTTTTCTTTTAAACTAGAACCCTTCATTACCTGGGTTTCTTTTTTTCAGGCTCCAACTTCATCCCATATATTTGCACTTTTTCAGTGACCAGGTCTGTATTTGTCTACCTTTTCCACTCATCTCCCCTTCCCCTAAGAATTCACATTTTCCAAACCTTTCCAAGTCCATTCTACCAAGACTTGGAAAGCAATGCGTATCAACCCACAAAGGAATAACTACCTTGCAGCAAACTGATATTTTCATTCTTTATTTGGAAATGGAAACAAACCTCTGAAAAGCCAGACCACAGGCTACAAACATGGTCAGCGGTAGAATTAGAGTTTGGGGGCTGTGCCCTAGGTTTTCCCAGAATGCCTTAGGTGGTGCCATCCAAGTTGAGGACTCACTTGTCTGGGTCTGGGGCTTAATCTTCAGGCACAGGTGGTCTCTGTAGTTGATGCTCTGATCAGACACTAGTGTCGTGACAGTAAGGATCTATGACTTGTAACAGGGAATTTACAGCTCATAGCAACTTCCTGAAAGCATTATCTTTGGCAGGAAGCCATCTCTTTGTCACCTTGGCTGCAAGGGCCTGTTCCAAACCTGGGATCCATAGCAATGAGCCCTGCCCTGTAGTCATTCCCTCCTGGGGAGGCAAGAGAAGAGGCATTTCTTAGGACCCACTGGTGTCCCACTGTGTCCACCCGTGGCCAGCTCTATCTGACTCCTTGGTGGTGGGCCTTAGGTCTGGACGCCCATGTGACACCCTGGGCACCGGAAGTCAGCCTCCCTGGCAGCCTGGATACTGCAGCCAGCACAGGCCACGTGGAACCAGAGGTCACATCCATCACACTGAACCCAGGCCACTGTTTCTTCTTGGGGCAGGCAGCAACAAGGGGCTGCACAAGGCTCCCCGCCCCCAACCACAGGAGGAGTCATGGGGGTGCTCACGGGGTGCTTCGGAGGATGCCCACGTTGATTTCTGAAGAAAAACAAAAACCTGGTCACTAAGAACCTGTAGGAGAAGCCTAGAACTTTTCCTTGGATGAAAATAGTGGGTCCAGATAGACTCACCAGAGTGGGGTGGTGAGCCTGGTTGCTAGAGCTCACCTGGTTGATATTCCAACCTGTTGTCTGCCCACTGCCCACCTCCTCCCCAGCTGGGGGCCACCTCCCAACCTGAGGATCTAAAAAGTAATCGAAAGGTAGGGAAATCAGACTGTGATCTCGCCACTTACCCACTGGGTGTCAGTGGCGTCTTCTCTACACAGAGTTTCTTCCTGGGCTCTCTAAGGACTGGGGGGCTCTCAGGAGCCTCTCTCTCATCATCCAATTCTGCCAACACTCGGTGAGCTGATTTCCTTCGGTTTCTTGGGGTTGGGGCAGAAGGGGTGGTCCCCTCTTTCCCATGGGGAGTGCGGGGAGGCAGGCTTGGTGGCCCACCCCCACTCCTGGAGAAGGTGAGGGGCTGCGGCTGGAGCTTGCTGAGGCTGCCAATGGAGTTGAGGATCAGTGTGGCTTTGGGTGCAGGGGACAGGGTGCTGAGGGGACGCTGTGGAGCCCCCCGGGGAGGCAGCATGGGCTGGAAACCAACCCCGGTTCCCTCTTCTACTCTAGACCGTGGGATGGTAATGGCAGCGAAATCTTGAGGTTTGACTCGGACTTGCTGAAACATGAAGTAGAACTCCGAGGGGCCGGTTCCTGGGGGCCTTTCAGGGCCAAAGGTCAGAAGGTCACCATCGCTCAACTCCAGCCTGTGACCCCTAGGGAGTCGGACATTGTTGACCAAAGTCCCTGTTGATGGTGGGGCACCAGACATACAGGGAATGACAAAAGCAAATGACCAGTTAGGAGTGGAGAAAATGGCCCTGACTTTCTGGGGAACACGAAACAGGACACCTGACCTCAAATCCTCACATTCTCCTGAGTCCCTCGGCAGGTGGCATCAGATCCTAAGCTCTTTCTGAGTTGGGAACAGGTTTGTTCTGCCTCCCACAGAACATGGGAGGGAACATTCCATTGAGGTCCAGTGTCAGACATGCTCACCCTCATCCAGCTGCCACTCAGCAGAGCTCAGACTCTGGGTTTCGATCCTGACGCCACCTCTTACCAGCTCTGTGACCCTGGACAAGTTAACCTCTTTGTGCCTCATTTCCTTGTCTGTAAAGTGGTGATATTAATGCCCACTTACATTCAGTGAATTTAAAACTGCCTGGCTTAATAGTAAGCATTAAATGAAGGTGCTACCATAGTTACCACACGCTCCTCAAATGGACTTGACAAAGTCCTTCCACTTCACCCAAGAGGAAAACTAAGACCCAGAGACATGAAGTGACAGCCTGAGGCTGGCTGTGACCACCTCGACGGCAGGGAGTAAGACACAAAACAGTTAAACATATCCTAACTGCCCTAATACAGGAACAAGTGTCTCAGCAAGTCTGGAATCTGAGTTCAGGCCCCCCAGTGGCCACAGAACACCCCCATGGATATTTTTCTCATGCTGCCCCAGGCTCTGGAACCAACTCCTAGCCCCTGTTTGTGCTAAATGGAGACCAACAAGTGTCAACGTGGCATGCTTCTGGTGGGAAGACAGGTGCAGACTGCCTTGCCCACCTATCCATCCAACCTGATAGGGAGGCAGGCAGGGTCCCTGTGGAATCCCTTAATCATTCCATCCCTGAACTGCTTACTGCTCACCTTGGCTGCTGTGGTCCTCCAGGCTGACCCTCCAGTCATCACCCTGGCGCTCAGCGTGCAACTCTGCATGGACTCCGGAGATGAAGCTGGGCTCCTCTTGGGGCCGCAGGGCCACATCACACAGGTCAGCTCTGCGGCCCAAACGATAGGTGCAGCCAGTTCCGCTTGGGGGATGGAAAGTGTAGAGGTCGCCGCCCCTGCCGCCCCCAATGCGCAGCAGCTGGAAGCAGGGCAGCATAGGCAGTGCACTGCACACTTCTTCCACTTCAGGGATCCATCACCTTTCCCTCCAGGCCATGCACGGTGGTCTAGGCTCACTTTCTGTCTGGTGCAAACTTGAGTTATGCTTTGTGCAATTTCAACTTTGAGCACAGTCCCTGAGCAAATCCAGAATGCAAGGGTCCTAGGCACGCGATGCAAAATGGCTGTCAAGCAGCTCCAAAGCGGAAAAATTCGGGGCACTATGGCACGTTTGATGAGCCAGATCCTTGAGCCGCAGAATTTCCCGGGAGCCTTCAATCTGTTCGAGGCAACATACCATTAGGCAGCTTCCGGGGAACTAAACTGGTGTGCTCCTAATTCTGCAATGCTAACTTGTCACCGCAATGACATTTGGAGAAAATAGTTTTCTGTCAGACCCGCTTATCCAAAGGGAGTAAGTAGCCAGCCCTCCTGCTTGCCCGCGCCTCGCTCTTCTGGCCAACCCCTCACTCATAACTAGTTAGGTTGAAACCCAGTGGGAAGTGACTCCACTGTCACCCCCAAAAAGGCAGAGAAAACGGGTCCCTACGTTTTCCAAGACACTGGACCTAAACCCTATCTGCCCGGCTTCTCGGGGTGGCGGTGGGGATGGGGCGGGGGGGGGTGTGTGGAGAGAAACAGCTCCCTGAGACGATGCAAGGCAAACCTAGCCTTCTGCCCACCCCAGCCCAGCTCAGTGTTGGATCTACCGCGTGGTACGGTTCCTGCAGGCAGTGCCGGCCGGTGCGGCGTCCGGGACACTTGGGCTCCGGCCCGGCGGGCGCTCCGCAGCTGTTTGACAGCAAGGGCGCGGGGCCCGGAGGGGCGCGGTCTCCGCGCGCGGGCAGCGCAGACCCCGCCTTCGGAATTCCCGGGTCCGAACTTGGCGCCCGCAAGCCTGCCTAGTGCCGTTTCTGATTGGCCAGCTTCCGGGTCTCCTCCGTTCCATTGGTCAGGGTCAGACGTAGGTCTCGCCTCAGCCTTTTCTGATTGGTTTACAGGTTTTCCCGGGTTCCCGGAGTTGGGAGGAACCGCCAGGGCGCGGAGACAGCAGCGCCAGCATCCGGCCCGGCTTTAGACACTACTGCGCCTGCGTGCACCTCCGACCCGCCACCGGGCCCGCTCTGCGCAGGCGCGGTCAGGCCGTAGGCTGGCCGGGAGCCAGGTGCAGGCTCTCGCGCTAAGTGAGGGCCTCGGGAGCGTCGGTTGGGGGAGGGAAGGGGCTGAGCGGGGCCTCGGGGGTGGGTTCCGGGGCTGGTCGGGGAAGAGGGGACAGGGGCCGGTGAAGGAACGGACGAGGTGCAGAACAGCCTTAGCGCTCAGGGTCCAGCGGGGCGAAGGCTCGGTGTCCCGGGAGGGGTGGGGCTGAGGGCCCGTGGAGGGCGGGAGGCAGGAGCGGGCTGTGGAGCCGAGCTGAGGGTGAGGCGAGGGAGCCGGGCAATGCCTTCAGGAGAAAAGCAGATTAGAGTGCAGGGCGGGCGATAGGACTCGCAGATTGGGGGGACATAGGTGAATTTGGGTGGGAGGGTGGGAGGCCTTGAGCCTCTGTGCCCCGGACTCTGGCGGGAGCAGGGTGGGCGGCGGGGTGGGAAGCTGATGGGATAGTGGACAGGAACAGGAAGCTGCTGGGAGGTTTGTGAGATGTCTGGAAGCTGGCTTTTCTGCCCAGGGATCTAGGCTGCCTGGACCCCCCGGGGTCCTGGGGAACCGCGCTGCCCGGCATGCGGCCACATCCCTCCGGGGCCAGGCCTTGGGCCAGCGCTTTAGTCGGGAGGGACCCGGGGGTCCTGGCTTGGTGTGTGGATGGGCTTCACCCAGGCCTTGCCGAGCCTTGGAGGGGACTCTGGAGCCTGGGCTCGCAGCCCCTGCACTGCACACCTTTCTCACGCGCGACCAGGAATGGCAGAGTCTGTAGAAACTTGAGGAGGAGGGTAAAGGCGCGCCCGGACCCTGAACGTTTGAGTGAAGCCTGAGGGCTCCCTCTCAGCCTCTCAGTAGAGTCCCCCGCTCCTGGCTATGGCCATGGTTCTGCCAGGGGCCAGGCTGGGTCCAGCAGTGGTCTGTGGGCGTCTCTTTCTTCTGGGAAGTAGGAAGAGAGGAGCTCGTGGCCCGGGCCTGGCTCTATCTGAGGACCGTGACTTTGTCTTGGGGGCTTTCTCTTTGGAAGGTGGCCTGAGCATTGAATTGCAGTGCCCTTGTTTCTCCTCTTGTCCAGGGGAACGTAGATGGCTGGACACAGAATCTAGAGGCTTCAAATAATGTGGACATGTTTCGACCTTCAGGTCAGTGGGACCTGGCAGGGGACTCGTGTTGTCTCTCCCCGGAAACTGACCATCTTTGTCCTTGTGATTCCTCAGGTTCCACGGGGCTCATCCCCCCATCCCACTTCCAAGCTCGGCCCTTTCCAACCATGCCAAGAATGGCCCCCACCTGGGTCTCAGACATTCCCCTGGCCCATCGAGGTGTCTCAGAGAGGCGGCCAGACATCCAGAGGCCTCAAGGGATCATGTGGGAACAGGACGTTTCTGGCGATGGGCAGGAGCCGGGGTGGAGGGGCAGGTAGGGGTCCATTGCCACTTCTCAGGCTTCCTTGCCAGTGACCCTTCTTCACTGAAATAGGTTCCTTACCCTAGTCCAGACCTTAGTTCCATAATTTGTTCATTTATCCATAGCAATTATTGGTGCCTACAATGCATAAATAGTAAGAAGAGCATGCTAGATGCTAAGGGTGGGGATAACAAACAAATAGAAATCCTGGTATCAATGATTTCTTTAAAATTCCAAGGGAAGAGACACTGACCAACAGCTGATCATAAGGCAAGATGATGAAGTTCAAACTGGGACCGTGTCCTATGCTAGTATGGGCTCATTCTGGTGGGTAGTGCTGTCGGAGCGGGCCATGCTATTTGTTGACGTGTTGTCTGTAGAGCTGCTCATTGATGGTTCCTGTGTGTCTTTCCCTGATAAACTGGCAGGCTGTTGTGCATTGTGCTCTAGAGTGGGATTGCGGGTGGGTCTCCCTGGGCCCCACCAGCGGGCAAGGAGCATGATGACGATAGGGAGCACCAGAGCTGATGTCAGGACACAGGCTCTCTGTTCCTAGCTTGGCTACCGGCTATGGTCCTGTGGCTATTCACTTAGTTTCTGTAGGCTGTCGTTCCCTGCTTAAAAAGTCCAGTGGTCTGGGCCTCAGTGCAGGAGCTGTGCCAAGAGCCGGGTCACAGGTGCTTTCAGCCAGCGGTTGCCAACCCGTGGTCCGTGAGGTCCAAAAGGTTGGCGACCGCTGCTTTAAGCTGTATGGGCACCAGGAGACTTTGCTAAAGGCCGGGACTGCGTAGTTTATTGATGTGCTGTCCTCCCGAACCCCTCACTCAACCTACCTGACTCTAGAGGTAGTCTAGACGCTCCCAGCCAGCACCTGGTAGTGTTGATACTGGGAGCCCTTAAACCAGAATTCAGAAGCCCCTCCCTGTACTTCCAACCTCTTCACTTCAGAATGTGTGGCCCATTGATAAGCACTGTTGCTGTTAAGACATCAGCCGGTATATAGCTCTCTCTAGAGCAGCGGTTTTCAGCCTTTTTCATCTCATGGCACATAAACTAATTACTAAAATTTTGTGGCACACCAAAAAATGTATTTTTTGCCAATCTGACCAAAAAAATAGGTATACTTTTGATTGATTTACAAAATAATAATAATTACCTACCCTTTCTGCTTCAAAGTGACTTTTTTAAAAATCACGTGCTGCCCAACTTGCCTAGCTCAGTGATTGAGCGTTGACTTATAAACCAGGAGGTCATGGTTCGATTCCCAGTCAGGGCACATGCCTGGGTTGTGGGCTTTATCCCCAGTGAGGGGCATGCAGGAGGCAGCCAATCAACGATTCTCACTATTGATGTTCTATCTCTCCATCTCCCTTTCTGAAATCAATGAAAATATATTTTTTAAAAAGTTAAGTAAATAAAAAGTTAGGTGCCTATACTTGTATATAAGGATTTCTGATACCAAGAATGAACCAATCAGATGCAACCTTATTCGACATGACCAATAAGATACAACTCTTATGAGACCTATATATTTATGGTCCAAGACTGAGTACTCACACCCCACACAGCTATTGTGTTAGCTGTTGTCATCTTTTTTACTTGACAATCTAAGGGAAAAGAGGTCAGTGCCCCTGACTAAAGAGTCAGGTATTGCATGTTTTAAAAATTGTGGCACACGGTTGATAATCACTGCTAGAGAGCCATGAGCCCAGAGACTAGACCTAATATGCTTAGTAGGGCCTTGGTGAATGGCAATGGTGATGGAAATGCAGAGACTCATAAGGTCCAGCTTCATTCCCCCATCTCCCCACATGTGAGCAGAGTGATCTCTTCTGGGGTCACCTTCCCAGCCCCAGAGACAGGTCTCACCTGTGCTACCCTGTCTTTCAAGGACTGCGGAGCTGCAGGGGTCACAGGCCTTGCGCCAGCAGGCAGAGCTGATCTCTCGGCAGCTGCAGGAGCTGCGACGGCTTGAGGAGGAGGTCCGGGTCCTGCGGGAAACCTCGCTACAGCAAAAGATGAAGCTGGAGACCCAGGCCATGGAGTTGGAGGCTCTGGCACGGGCAGAGAAGGCTGGCCGAGCTGAGGCCGAGGGCCTGCGTGCTGCCCTGGCTGGGGCTGAGGTTGTCCGGAAGAACCTGGAAGAGGGGAGCCAGCGGGAGCTGGAGGAGGTTCAGAGGCTGCACCAGGAGCAGGTGAATGTGGGGATGGGAAGGCCTCACCTTCACAGTGGGGATCTGGGCAGGGGCTTCCCTGCAGAGAGGAGATATGAAAAAAGACACCCATGAGCAGTGGAGGGATGAAAAAGCATGCCCTGGAAAGAGGGGGACCTTGGTGTTTTGGTCTTATTCAGATGGCTCTTGTTCCCAGGACTCAGCTGACCACCCACCACCTGAAGCCCTCCTTCCCCTCCAGTAGGAAGTAGTCTGTCTTCCTTATCACTCTGGTTACCCAATTAATATGGGTGGGTCCCGAGGTGAACTGGGAAGGAGACTGTTCAGTTGGTAAGCATTTATCAGTGCTTACTCTTCCATCCCTGAGACAGGAACTGGGCCTCTGGTGAACACACCAGCCAGTCCCTGCCCTCCTGGGTGCAGCTGGCGGCCTAGAGGGCGACACACATTCAACACTTGATTTAATCCTAAGTAGTTGCCTGCCATTGGGAGAAGTGCCATAAAGAAGGACAAGGGAGCCTTAAGCTGGTAGGAAGTTAGGAGGGTCACCCTAATAAGTCCGCATGTTAAGAAATAGACCCATAAAGATACCGGAAGAAAACCTGGGTGAATTCCTGGTAATCTTGAGTGGGGAAGGTCTTTACATATCATTCAAGATCCTGAGCCACTAAAGAAAAGATTGGAATGTTGACTTTATAACACTACTAGTAAACTTAGGAATGGCAATAAAAGTAAAATTAAAGGACAACTGGTAGCCCTAGCTGGTTTGGCTCAGTGGGTAGAGCGTCGGCCTGTAGACTGAGGGGTCCTGGGTTTGCTTCCAGTCAAGGGCACATGCCCGGGGTTGCAAGCTTGACCCCCCGGGGTGTGCAGGAGGCAGCCAGTTAATGATCCTGATCATTGATGTTTCTATCTCTCTTTCCCCTCTCCCTTCCTCTCTGACACCAATAAAAAATAAAAAAAGGATAAAAAATAAAAAAAAGGAAACTGGTAAATTAGGAACAATATTTACAGCTCATATCACAGGAAGAAGCTAATATCCCTACTCTATAATGTGTGTGTAGAAATTGATACAAGGAAGTCAGCAATCCAGCCAGAGATAGTTAGAGAAAAATATAAATGGCCAAAGATGCATAATGATAAGAGGTGACTTTTAAAAAATATATATATATATTTTTTATTGATTTCAGAGAGAAAGGGAGAGGGAGAGAGAGATAGAAACATCAATGATGGGAGAGACCTATTGATTGGCTGCCTCCTGCAGGCCCCCTACTGGGGATCGAGCCCGCAACCCGGGCATGTGCCCTTGACCAGATTTGAACCTGGGACCTTTCAGTCCACAGGCTGATGCTCTCTCTATCTATTGAGCCAAACCGGCCAGGATAAGAGGTGACTTTTGTTCTGAGTAGAAGTTGGCTTGTCGGGCATGGGCGGTGGAGATGGGAGCTGCTGTGACATGGGGCAGCATGTGGGACAGGAGGCGGCCCGAGGGGTTTGAGTGCAGGAGCCAGAACTTTATCTTGGGAAGGAGCTGGGTTTTGCTCAGAATGCCAGCTGCTGGCAGCTCCTCAAGACTGGTCAGGAGGTGGTTGCTGTCGTCTAGACCAGAGGTGAGGGTGGCCTACCTCAGGCTGGTGGCCAGAGGTGGAGAGAAGTGAAGATATGATTTGGAGGAAGTCCAGACAGAAACTGCTGATGAGTTGGAGTGTGATGGGGAGTTAAAGGGTCGGCCCCATTTGCCAGGTCCCCGAGGCCCTGTGGGCGATGTGTTGGGCTGTTGTCTAAGGTCACAGGAAGCGGGAGACAAGGCCAGAGCCAGGGGAGATTTGGAAAGCCCAGGTGGGGGTGAGCCAGCCCCTGCTGAGACCCCTTTCTCTGCAGCTGTCCTCCTTGACACGGGCTCACCAGGAGGCTCTTTCCAGTTTGACCAGCAAAGCCGAGGGCTTGGAAAAGTCTCTGACCGGTCTGGAAACCAGCAGGGCCGGGGAAGCCAAGGAGCTGGCCGTGGCCCAGAGGGAGGCTGAGCTGCTGCGGGAGCAGCTGACGTAAGGGGGGCCCAGCAGGTGGTGGGTGGGGTGAGTCTCCAGGGTGCCCCCTGATGGCTGCCCTATTCCCACACTAATCCTAGCAAGACCCAAGAAGACTTGGAGGCTCAGGTGACCTTGGTTGAGAACCTAAAGAGATATGTGGGGGAACAAGTTCCCCCCGAGATTCACAGCCAGGCATGGGAGTCAGAGCGACTCGAGCTTCTAGAGACTGTGCAGGTGAGCGTGCAGGGCGCATCTGTGCAGGTGGGTGGCCCAGGACCTGGGAGGATGTACGTGCCCCAGGAGAGAAGGGTGCAGACCGGCGCTCTCCGCCCTGCTCCCTGGCAGCACTTGAAGGAGGACCGGGATGGCCTGCACACAACAGCGGAGCTGCTGCAGGTGCGCGTGCAGAGCCTCATGGACATCCTGTCCATGCAGGAAGAGGAGCTGGCCAGGAAGGTAGGCCCCTCGCCCCGCCCCTCCCTGTGGGCAGGACCCTGCTGAGAGCTCCCCTCCCTGCACACACACCTCTGCTCTTTGTGGCTCCTGTCACCTGGGCAGCCCAGAGAGAAACCAAGATGCAGCTTCCTCCTCTGCTCCCCCAGGAGCCACACTGACCGCTTCCTCCCTCAACCCTGCCCCTGCCGCAGGTGCAACCGTCAGATTCTCTGGAGCCTGAGTTCTCCAGGAAGAGCCAGGCCCTGCTGAAGCGCTGGCGGGAGAAGGTGTTTGCCCTCATGGTGCAGCTAAAGGCCCAGGAACTGGAGCATGGAGTGTGCATGCAGCAGCTGAAGGGACAGGTCACTTGGCGCTCTTCCTCCCCATGGTTATCCCTGTTTTCTTTACATAAGGGGTGGCATTTAGTTAACCAGTGTTACCAAGTGGCTGCCACGTGCAGGGAACAGCCCTAAACAAAGACAGAGCTTAGGCCCTGGAGCAGACACAACAGGCCAGCAGACAGTTAGATAACGTCAAGAAGTCATGTGTGCTGTGAAGAGTGGGGTGACCCACGACACGACAGACTAGGGGGGCAGCCTTTGGTAGGATGGTGAGGAACGGCGCTCCTCAAGGTGCAGGGCACATGCTTTGCCTGGAGACCTGGACTTAGACTCCATTCTCAGGAACCCAAGCTTCTTGTCTCCCTGAGTGGAGTTCTTTCTGAGACCTTTACACTGCCCCTTTGCTCCCAGTGTCTGCCTGCCTCTTCTCCCCCAGGTGGCAGAATTCCAGGAAAGAGTGGCCGCCCAGAACCAGGAGCAAGCCATCCTGCAGCGCTCCCTGGAGGACAAAGCTGCGCAGGTGGAGGTGGAGCGGATGGGCACCAAGGTCAGAGTCTGCCACAGTCAGGGGTTAAGGGAGGCCTGGGAGCCCCAGTCCATGGGCCAGGACCCCGGAGAAGGGACCCTTCCCTTTATTGTCTCCTTCACAGTCCCTGCAGATGGAGCTGAGCCGTGCCCAGGAAGCCTGGCGCCGGGGGCAGCAGCAGACAGCCTCGGCTGAGGAGCAGCTGAAGCGTGTGGCCAAGGCTGTCAGCAGGTGTCTGGGATAGAGGTGGGGGTGCTAGGGGTGGGTAGGATTTCTGCTTCCCCAGCCTCCCAGAGACCTTGGAGTTTAAGAGCCTTAGGCAAGCACAGCTAGAAAACTGGCCACTGGAGGGTGCAGGCTAGAGGATGCGGGCTGGAGGGACTTAGCCTCTGGAGGATGCGGGCTAGAGGGACTTAGCTGCTGGGGTGCAGGGCTGGAGGGACTTAGCTGCTGGGGTGCAGGGCTGGAGGGACTTAGCCATGTAAAAGCTCCTGTGTTCATCTTCTGGGGCAGCCCCTCTGCATTCACACCAGGGTCACTCTGACTGCCATTGCCTGTGTGGCTGGAGGTGAGGAAGCATCCTCCTGCATTTGGTCCAGTAACAGCTTGAGCTAAATGGAGCCCTGGTAGGATCCCACCTTCACAGCTGTTCTCGGATGGAGAGTGTGGGGACTTGTTCTTACTTCCTCTTTAAAATTTTACAGGCATGCCCTGATTAGTTGGGAAATTGTCCAAAGCTATACACTTTATCGGCGTATAGGTATCCATTTAAAATGCATGACAGCTCCTTCTTAACCAATTGCAAGTCCCCCTGCATTTCCTTCCTAACTCCTTATAAAGCCTTCAGAAGGGCCTCTAAGGAGAAACGAAGCTTCTGGTGCTGGGAAGCACCCCTCCTCGCCTTGGACATTGGGGTACCTGGTCTGCATGGAGCTCTTTTTTTCCCCCCAATATATTTTTTTTATTGATTTCAGAGAGGAAGGGAGAGGGAGAGAGAGATAGAAACATCAGTGATGAGAGAGGATCATTGATTGGCTGCCTCCTGCACACCTCCTACCAGGGATGGAGTCCGCAACCCCGGGCATGTGCCCTAACCGGGAATCGAACTGTAGCCTCTTGGTTCATACGTCGACACCCCACCACAGAGCCACACTGGCCAGGAGCTGAGCCATGCCCTGTGTGGGCCTACTGGTTTGTTGCCTGGACTCTGCAAAGGTTTACTGCTACCCCAGCTCAAAATTGTGTTGCAGGATGGACTTTGTGCACCATCCCCTTCTGTTGAATTTATACCTTGTGGACTAATTGAACTTTAAAAAATGATGAAAAGTTTCATGCACACATGGAAATAGAGCAGGTAGTTCCGATAAACCACCACCCAAGTTCAGTCCATCGCATGTGCTCCCACCTGCAGGAGAGCAGAAAGACTCGCTGTGGGCAGGGTTTTCCTTTGGTATGAGGACATACTGAAATGGGCCTTGCTAATGGCTAATTGCCAAAAAGTCCACAGCTCACGCTTGGCCTATGGCCAGATGTGTTAGCTAGTTTTTAGACGGCTTGGAGACCTTATCAGAAAATGGCTTTAATAAGAGCCATGGAAGGGGTTGGAATCAACAATGCAGTTTCAGGTAAAAGTGGTCTCTGCTGTGCCGAGGGATCCAACAGGCAGCCTTTGTGTCTTCCTGTTTTTCTGTTGGCGGAGACTTGACTGTCCCCGAGTTCCGGCTCTGCCCCTGGATGCTACCGTGCCCCCCGACCCGACCTGTTTAGGCTTCTGGGTCTTTTGAGCCATGTTGGTTCTGGTGGGGGCACAGCCAGCCAACAAAGGGATGCACCTAGCCTTCACTGGGGTTGGGATCCTGGGATACACAGGCACTTAATGCTTCTTGGAATGGGTCCCTTAGAAAACCGATGGAGGCCATGGCTCTGTTCCTTAGGAAAAGGCACCTAAGTGCACACCCCCTGAGTGTGGCACAAGTGCCGGGGGTGGCCCCGACCTGCAGAGGCACCAGGGGCCTGGGGTGGAAGTCTAAATCCGCTCGAGATGAGCCAGCCTGTGGCACTCGCCTTGGCCCCACAGAGCCATGTCTGCTCCCCCCTGACTGCAGTGGCACCTGGGCCCAGATGAGGTGTGCCCAGGAACCTCATGGCAGCTTTACTGCTGGGACCAGAGGAGAAGCCGGGGGACCAGGAGCAGCGTGCTTTTCTGATGAGCAGCTGGGCCCTTTGATATGGCAGTCGCTCCAGGGCTCAGGCCCCAGGTTTTCCTGTTTTATTGGCCAAGGAGCCCGGGCACGACTTGGCTTCAGCTTTTCTTTTCCCAACTCCGATTTCCCTTCCCTGCTGCCCGCAGGTCCGGGGAGGTGTCCTACAGCAGGTCAAGTCCTTCTGGGGATGAGGTGGGGTGGAAGGTGAGCGGCCTTGTACCTTGTCCAGCTTTCAGATCTGGCTCCAGAACACTGTGGCCGAGGTGGAGCAGGCTGCAGCCCGGCTGCCCAGCCTCAGTAGCCGAGTCAGCTATGCCGTCCGCAAGGTCCACACTATTCAGGGTGGGTAGGCAGCTGCCAGACCAGATCTGCCCTGCCCCACCAGCTGTCTTTTGCCCGTGTCCATCCTCCTGCCTTCTCCTCAGTTGGAGCCTTTTCCCCTTACTCCCCACCTCCCTTTCTGCTCCAAACACTGCTGCTGTCTGCCTTCCTCCCAGGTCTGATGGCTCGAAAACTGGTTCTTGCTCAGCTGCGCCAGGAAAGGTGAAGTTTGGGGCACTTGGAAGTGGATTGGAGGATGGTGGTGGGGCTTTCAGGTGTTGGTTGTTGGGACCCAAAACAATAGGAATGAGGAGGGATGGGGTGAAGGAGTCAGGCAGCTGGGTGACCCCTCCCCCACTCTGTCTCAGCCACCCCCTAGCCCCGCCAACCGAGGAGGTGAGCCTTGAGTTGGAGCAGCTGCGGGAAGAGCGGAATCGCCTGGATGCAGAGGTGCAGCTCAGTGCCCACATCATCCAGCAGGAGGTGGGCCGGGCCCGGGAGCAAGGTACTCTTGGTCGCCTGGCCTGGGTCCCTGTCTTCTAGCTGGGACAGAGTCGGCGTGCTGGGGGCTGGGGGCTGGGGCCGAGGACATGGAGAGGACCAACGAAGCCTGAGTCCACCCCTTCCCAGGGGAGGTGGAGAGGCAGCAGCTGAGTGAGGTGGCCCAGCAGCTGGAGCAGGAGCTGCGGCGGACCCAGGAGTCCCTGGCCAGCGTGGGGCTGCAGCTGGAAGCGGCTCGCCAGGGCCAGCAGGAGAGCACGGAGGAGGCTGCCAGTCTGCGGCAGGAACTGACCCAGCAGCAGAAGGTCTACGGGCAAGGTGTGCAGCAGGGAAATGGGCGTGGAGGGTGGGGTCCATGAACCACAGCTCCCCGACACCCCATGTGCATCTTCACCCCAGCTCTGCAAGAGAAGGTGGCGGAAGTGGAATCCCGGCTGCGGGAACAGCTCTCGGAAGCAGAAAGGAGACTGAACGAGGCCCGGAGGGAGCACGCCAAGGCTGGTGAGGCTCGCGGGGTGGACGTGGGTGTTCAGGAAGAAGGAAGTGTGCAGACAGGTTATTTTAGAAGCTTTCTGTGAAGCTTCCTTGGAAGTATGCAGGTGATGGAGTTACCAGGGAACGGCCAGCTGAGTTCTCCGGCAAGCACCCCGATAGCCAGCACCCTCCTCAAAGGCGATGCCCCTCCACGCCTCCCCACCAAGGACCCCCAGCTCTTTATTAGGAAAAACGTCTAACCCCTTGCAAGGGAGGACAGTCCTGTGATGAGCGCCTGCACCGTCCTTCTGCGCCTCGGCCCTGCCCTCACTTACCTGCCACACTGGTTCCTCTGTGCACACACCACCAGACTCATTTCTGGGGTCAGTGAATTACAAGCATCATAGCTGTTGACCTGCATCTCCTACAGAGAGGAAAGTGTCCCATACAGGCTCAACGCCATTGCCACATTGACGAAAATGTACATTCGTTGGACAAAATGTCATATTCAGTCCATATCCAGATTTCCCCTCAGGGCTCTGGGAAGCTTCCTGTGGGGAGCAGATTCACAGGGTCCTCGAGCGGCAACCCCTCTCTCTATACAGAAGGGACAGTCACCAGGCTGGGACCCAGCGCTCCTGCCCATCATCCCAGTCTTGTTTTCATGGTGCCTCGCAACCTCTGGGCAGCCCCACACCTGTCCCCTGCTTCCCCACAGTGGTCTCCCTGCGCCAGATGCAGCGCAAAGCCACCCGGGAAAAGGAGCGGAACCAGGAGCTCCGGCGCCTGCAGGAAGAGGCCCGGAAGGAGGAGGGGCTGCGGCTGACCCAGCGCCTGCAGGAGCTGCAGAAGGACAAGAACCTCCTGCTGGTAGGGGAGGCGGAGGCTGGGCTGGTCAGGGAGTAGAGGTGTGGAGAGAAGAGGGGGAGGCTCTGCCCTGCTAGGCGGTGTTGAACCCTCTCCTTCCCAGGCCACCTTGCAGCAGGAGGGTCTCCTCTCCCATTACAAGCAGCAGCGACTGTTGGCAGTTCTTCCCCCACTGGATAAGGGGGGGTCTGTGCAGCCCAGCCCTCGGCCGGCAGGGCCATCGGCACCAGCACCTCCAGCAGCAGCGTTTGGCCCCAGGGCAGCCACTAAAGGTAGTGGTCTAAGTGGGAAGAGACAGACGGGGGACAGGGGGGCACTTCTGGAATCTCTACCCCAGACACTCCAGTGCATGAGCCTTGTTCTCTGTGACCCTTTATTCACATCTGCCATGGACCTGAGCACCTCCTCCCTCAAACCCCCCTACCCCCCTCTCCCAGGGGCAGCTGCTCCTCTGCACATGACCTCATGGCCTTCTCTTGTCTGGCTCCCATCCCCTGGTCTTTCCCAGAATCCCTTTCTGTCCTGCTGGATGACCTGCAGAGTCTGAGTGAGGCCATTTCCAAAGAGGAGACCGTTTCTCAAGGAGACAACCAGAACTCTCCTGCAGCCAGGGGCTCAGAGTGCCTGGGTGCTCAGGGGGGCCCAGTGGGCCAGGAGGATCATGAAATGGGGTGAGGTTTGGGGGCCTGCCCTCGGGGATACCAGCCACCAAGGTGTCTGGATTCTGTGCCTCAATAAAGATGACTAAATAGCCCTAGCCGGTTTGGCTCAGTGGATAGAGCATCTGCCTGCGGACTGAAGGGTCCCGGGTTCAATTCCAGTCAGGGCACATGCCTGGGTTGCAGACTCGATCCCCAGTGGGGGAAGTCCAGGAGGCAGCCCATCAATGATCTTCTCTCATCATTGATGTTTCTATCTCTTTCTCTTCCTTCCTCTCTGAAATCAATAAAAAACTATATTTTTTAAAAAAGATGACTAAATAGAGCCATTGCACGGATGTATTGTGTCTGGGACTCCTCTGTGCAGCTGCCGCCGGGAAACGTGAGAGGTGGCCCCACACAGAGGGACCTTTGCCTTTTCCAAAACCCCTTTCCTAGGTTGCTGGGAAGTTTTTTGAGAAGCTCCAGGTTTTCTTTATTCTCTAGTTTCAAACTCTTTACCTCTGGAAGGTGATCAGCGCCAGAGTAAGGAGAATAAACCTTCACCCACTCGGCAGGCAGGGCCCCGACTCAGGGCCCGAGGGGGCGGGGGCAGGCAGGTCCCTGGGAGAGACATGATGGACAAGTGCCCAATGAACAATGAGCGTTCAAACAAGTGCTATGAGAGAAAAGGAAGGACGGTGATGTGACAGGCACCCGACGGGTCAGGGCGACCTCTGAGGGGGCAGGAAAGGCCTCGGGGACATGGCTGGACCTGAGGGGTGGGTCAGGCTGTGCCAAATGGGAGGAGTCCCTGCAGGGGAGCACCGAGGGGGGCGCTGCAGGGCAGACTGGAGGGCTCACCCTGAGTCTGCAGAAAGCCCTCAAGCACTTTTATATTTTTGTAAAAAATACTTTTATTCAGAGGAAGGGAGGGGAGACTGGGGATCAAGCCCGCAACGCGGGAATGGAACCGTGACCTCCTGGTTCATAGGTTGATGCTCAACCACTGAGTCAGCTGTCTGGGCTTGAGTACTTTTTTTTTTTTTTTTTTTTTTAATTTTCTGATTTCAGAGAGAGAGGAAGAGAGAGAGAAACATCAATAATGAGAGAGGATCATTGTTTGGCCCGGCCCGCAACCTGGGCATGTGCCCTTTGTAAGGTCTGGGGCTGGGAAAGCAGGAACTTTCCCGATCCCACCCCCGCTGAGTTGGACAAGCCACAGCCGTGCTGGCGCCCTGCTGGACAATAAATAACTGCCCGAGACTTCTCAAGGATGGCCAGAGTGTAGCTGTACCAGCTTCCTGCTCATAAATCACCCGCCACAATCTACCTCAGATAAGCTACCTCGAATAAACCTGATTGGTTCAACAGCAGCATAAAGGAACTCTGCCAGGCACAGGCGGGTGTGACTCCCCTCCCCCCCCCCCCCCCCCCCCCGCCCTGTACTCTCGGACCACGGGACCTCACCCGAGAGCTTTCAATAAACGCTATCTTTCGCTTTTACCCTGCTTGTCTTAGTCAACTTATTGGCTTCGGTCAGATTAAATCTTACATCTCTGATGAAGCCTTACACCCTTGACGGGAATCGAACCCAGGATTCTTCAGTCTGCAGGCCGATGCTCTATCCACTGAACCAAGCTGGCTAGGGCTGGGCTTGAGTATTTTTTACTTTATTTTTTAAAATATTTTTTTAAATACTTTTATTGATTTCAGAGAGGAAGGGCGAGGGAGAGAGAGATAGAAACATCAATGATGTGAAAGAATCATTGATCGGCTGCCTCCCGCACGCCCCCCACCGGGGACGGAGCCCGCAACCCAGGCACGTGCCCTTGACTGGACTCGAACCCGGGAGCCTTCAGTCTACAGGCTGACGCTCTATCCACTGAGCCAAACCAGCTAGAGCTTGAGTACTTTTTAAACAGGGAAGCAGCCACACAATTCAGTTTATATTTTTAAGCCAAGGTGGCTGGCTGTGGGTGTGGGCCAGATGAAGGGAGCGGATTAGGGTGTAGCGATTGGGGCGGGGGGGGGGGGGGCGGCCGCGGAGGGACAGTGGTGTCCTGTGCTTCTGGGGGAGACCAGGTGGGGAACTACTTGGGGAGGAAGTGAGTTCTGTTTGGGCCACATTATTTCTCACCTGCAGGCCGAGGAGCCCTTCCTGAGGGGAAGTCCCAGCAGGACTCCTGAGACTTAGACAAGACTTTGACTTAAAGGGTGAGGGGGCGGGGGAGTGGGCAGAGTTGGAGCCAAGGACAGGAGGGGCCTGGAGGGGCAGGAGGAGGTCCAGAGGGAGGAGGGGGAGGCTGGAATGACCAAGCTGAGAGCCTGTGGCGTGACTGCTGGAACAGCGCTGAGGTGGAGAGAAGGAATCAGGTAGTCCTCACCTTCCTCGCTGGCCAGCCTCCAGGAGGGAATCTCTCGAGGCCCCTGCGCCCTGGAGCAGGCGTGTGCTCTGAGCAGCTGCTTGGTCCTGAGGGAGTGGAACTTCAGGGAAGGCCTGAGCCCCAGGGGGAGAGCTCAAACAGTGGAGGGCGGAGGCTCTCAACCTTCTGACACCTTCCTGGGTGCATCCCAGGCATCCAGGGGAGCCAGCACCTCCCTGGGCCCTGCCCTCAGCCTGTAATTACTCGGCCCCAGCCTGCTTGCTCCCATTCCTTGGCTTCCAGTGGCTTTGAGGAATGAGAGGCAAAAGTCCCTGTGATTGGAGATGACAGTGGGAGGCAAAAAGGAGGGATGCCAGCCTTAGAGGTTACACGCCAGCATGGCCTTCCAAGCGTGTTTGACCGGTTAGATCTGATGCGACTCCTGTGTCACTGGGCTGGCCCCTCCCCAGAGATGGGCCGCCTCCCCTATAAAGCCTGTTGGGGTTCCCAGGCACCCAGGCTCAGCCCACCCCTGACATTGGGGCCAGGAGACAGCCATGATGCTTGACTGGAAGCTGCTGGGGATCCTGCTGCTGTGCCTGTACCCAGGAGGTGTGCTGGGAATAGAGGCTGGGTGCATTTGGGGTGAGGGGGTGGTCAAGGTAAGAAGAAGGCGGCCCCTAAGAAGGAGGGGTGAACTGGATGCATAGGGATGAGGAGGTTCTGGGAATTCACTTGAGGGGAAGAGTTAAAGGGATGTGAGGTGCATGTAGCTCAGAGCGCGTGTCTTGCTGGTTGGGAGGTAGCTCCATGTGGCCACTGAGGTCAGAGTTAAGGTGTGCGGAGCTGAGGGCTATGTGAGGGAGGGTGGAGGTCCCGGGGTGCCACTTGGGGGCTGCAGACCAGCGTAGGGGCCATGCCAATGGGATGACCCAATCAGGGCTGGATGGAGCTTATTGGGGGGGGGGGGGGCCC
Source organism: Plecotus auritus (assembly GCF_963455305.1). Taxonomy (NCBI): domain Eukaryota; kingdom Metazoa; phylum Chordata; class Mammalia; order Chiroptera; family Vespertilionidae; genus Plecotus; species Plecotus auritus. The sequence continues at coordinate 102,327,337 of NC_137775.1, forward strand.
TCTCCGTTTAAAGGTCAAGTTAATGGTTTGGGACAGAGTTTTCATGTCATTTTAAGATCACTCCGGTGTTTTGTAAATGTGTGGGAGTTATTTCTGAGGTCTGTTTGTGGGGTTGCTCAGGCTGTGGTCCATCCCAGGCAGGCTGACCCTGGGCCTGCAGCTGGCTGGGTCTGGCTCTGGCCCGCATCACCTCTTACCTTTCTCCTTCCTCCTCTATAGGCATCTCAGGCAGTGGAGACCACCCCTTTCCCCCACCCACAGAGGCTGGACAGGAGGAGGGCTCCCCAACATTGCCTCAGGGTGCCCCCATCCCCGGTGACCCCTGGCCAGGGGCACCCCCTCTCTTTGAGGACCCTCCACCTCCAGGCCCCAGTCATCCCTTGAGAGACCCGCCTGAATCTGGAGTCTGGCCGCCTAAGCCTCCTAGAACTGATCCCCCTAAACCTCCCCGGCCTGACGATCCCTGGCCAGCAGGACCCCAGCCTCCAGAAAACCCCTGGCCTCCTGCCCCTGAGACGGACCACTGGCCTCAGGAGGAGCCAGACCATGACCCGCCCCGGGAAGAGTACAGATAGCCGGACCTCCCAGAGCCGCCCAAGCCCATCTCTACCTTCTGCTTCCCCTGCATTAGCCACCCTTCCTTCCTCACTCCCTCAGTTGCAGCTCAGGCATGAAGGTGCGCTCTCAGCATTTCCTATCCGCTCCTGAGAGCCATATTTAGCGCCCACATTCCCCCTCTGTTTTCTCTGACAGCATAAGCATATACCCCTACTTCAGTCCAGTCCTCTCTTCTACTTGCCCCCCGCCCACCCCCGCACCCCCTTCCTGGGTCCCCTCACCACTCTGTGCTCTCTGCTGCCACCTGGTGGCTTATACTAGGAACTGTCAGGAGGCAATGGTGGTGCTTCCGTGAGATGGAAAAATAAAAAGCATGTTTTCTTAATTTTGAATCGAGGTTTGATTCTTTGCCAAGGATGAGGTCCGTCCTCACAGCCACACCCCACAGACATTGGAAGTAACTTCAGCTCCTGGCTTGCCATGTGCTCCAGGACGTGGGACTCAGTCGCAGGGCGGCTGGAAGTGTAACGGACAAGGGGGTTCAGACCCATCCGATCCCAGGACCCTGGTTTTGAAGAACGGAAGCCAAGCTAAGCCTCTCTTCACTAGCTCATAGTTTTCGCAGACCCCTGCCGGGATATGGACGTTCCCAGGGCCATGTGCGGGAAGACCAATCAGTATTGTTCATCACAATCAATATTTGTAGTTTCTATCAATTGTCTTGTAATAATTTTAATTATAAGCTCACTGCAGAATAACTGTTTTTAACACTTAGAGTCTTATGGTCACAGGGCATACGCTTCAATTTATATACGTATCTTTGATACAGAGATATACAATAAGGACTTTCCAAAAATACAATAAAATACACGGAAAAAGATACAATGAAAACATTTCATTAGGATAAAACTCTATAGGGAAAGTGGAACAGAAAAGAAAAAAAAATGAGGTGAGGTTGCGACCGCTTGGGTTTAGGCCAGGAGAGGGCATGATCGGCCCAGCTGCATGAAGACAATTCCTGGAAAGCATAGGAATTGCAGTGTTTAAACTCATAATGGAAAATATTAGCTGCTGACTTGAGAATATGTGAGGGGTACATTATTTTTCAAAGTTCTTTTCCTAAAAATTTTTATTTGACTTTTGAGAGAGAGAGAGAGAAACATCAATTTGTTGTTCCATTTATTTATGATGCATTTGTTGCTTCTTGTATGTGCCCTGACCAGGGATCGAACCCAAAACTTTGGTGTATCAGCAAGTCGGTAGCTCAGTCGGTTAGAGTGTTATCCAAGGCATCAAAGGGTTGCCGGTTTGATCTCCGATCTGGGCGAGTTAGGAAGGCAACCAATCAATGTTTCTCACATTGATTTTTCTCTCCCTCTCTAAAATCAATGAAAAAACATATCCTCAGGTGAGTATTAAAACATAAAATTCTTTTAGAGAGTATTTGAGCAGGCAAGTTCAAAGGGCAGGGCCCAGAGATCCTAATGACCTGTCAACTGAGGGGCTGACCCGGTGGGGACTGAAGTGGGCAAGAAGAAACCGAGGGCTGGTGACCTCAGACTTTGTCCCGCCAAGCCAGTCTGTTTATGGGGTAACTCCCACCCAAACCTGTAAGTGACCAGTTTAAAAAACAGCCCTAGATTTAGAGAATAATTTTGGAACAGATAATTTAATGGGCCCCAAAGTGGTCTGGGTTCACCATTCATTCATTCATTCAGTCAGTCATTATCTTATAGCCGTACTATGTCTATCAATGCTGGGTGCCCTGGGAGAGTATCCTCCTATATTATAAAAGCCTAATATGCATATTGTCCCTTGACCAGGAGTTTGACTGCTCACTATGATGTGCGCTGACCACCAGGGGGCGGCACAGAACATGGCGGGCATTGGTGACAAGGCACTGGCAGTGGGCAGCAGTGGAAGTGCTGCCGGCCCCAATGGGCTTCTGGGTGAGTGGGACCGCAGCTGCTGGGACTGCAGGGGCCGATTGGGGTCACCGTGGGTTTACGCAGGAGCTGGTCTACTGAGGCCGGCTGGGAGAGAGAGTGCCGCCCACGCGGCTTCCGTGTGGCACCACTGGGCGGCCCAGAGGCCCACGCTGCGCCCCGGTCCATGGCGTCGGGCCGCGCTCATCACATCTCCACATGGGGACTCGGGTGCCGTGACTCAGGCAGAGGGGAGCTCATGGGGGCCCGGGGGTCCAGGTGCTGCCCAGGGCCCAGAGGTCAGCTGGGACCTGCCCTTCCACGCCAGACCTCCTGCTTTGATCACCGGCCAGGCCCAGGGACTGCACCCGTGCAGGAATTCCGTGCACTGGGCCTCTAGTAAAGAATAAAAGTATATAGTCTCCAGTCTCAGGAAGCTTCACATTAAACTGGGGGCACAAGGCTTACATGCAAAGTTACATCGTCACAGATAGGAGGGATGCATGTAACTACATAACTCCTCAAGGCAACACAAAAGTACATAATAGCCTTGGCAGTCAGCGCCCTGAGTTCCAATGAGACTCAAGGGGAGGGAGCTGAACAGTCAGGGCAGGCTTCCGGGGGAAGGATGCTGCAGAAGGGCAGGCTGCGTGCGTGCGTGCCTGGGCCCCCAGGGCTCCGCTCTCAGAGGCTGGTCCTGGCTGCCAGGCGGCCTTCCTCTGCCCAGCCAGTCGGATTTCTCCATCCACCCGTGCCCGCACCCTCCCAGCCTCCGCTTGGGGTGAAGTTGTGCCTAGCCTCCTCCCTCGGCCTCTGGGGAGCAGAGACTGTTCTACACACTCCTCTGCGACCTGCACCGTTTGGGTGCCTACTGACTCCAGTGTGCTGTCCCCTCTGCGGCTGCTGGGGCTTTGCCAGGTGCAGGGAGTGGTGGGAGCACCTGGAAATGAGTCTTCACTGGCCCGCTCCCCGCCAGCCCTAATGGCCGACAGACCCGGGCTATCTACACCCCAGTGCTCTGAGCCCAGGCTGCTCTCCATGAGATTTTACTTGGCCTCTTTCCCTTCCAGGTCCATGTCCTTGAGACAGGCCAGCCAGTCAGGACAAGTGGAGCAGGGAAACCGAGGCAGAACCGTTTATGAAAACTACAAGCAGTTTACAGCCATCAAAAATTTTAAAATCCTGTCTTCCCTGACCAAGGACACTTAAGAATAAATGGTTTATTCTTCTCCCCAATCAGAGGATAAACAGCTTAATTCACTCTACTCAGGGAGACAGATAGCAGAAATCTAATTAGTGCTATTTATGCCACCCTCACCCAAGGGCAGACGAAGTTCAGGGAATAAATGTCATTTTGGCAAATCAGCTAAAGCTGGTTGAGATCCTCCCCTAAGACCTCCCCTAACACCCAGCTTTTAGACCCTCAGGGAAGGACCTGGGCTGCCTTCCCCAGGAGCATGCCCCCTACCCCCAGCGTGCATCTCCTAAACTCTAAGGGTCCCCAAGAGATTTGCATCCAGGGGAGCAACCATGGGCGGTGGCAGCTGTCCGGGGCTAACCCCTGAGCCTGTCGCGAAGGCCCCTCTCCTTCCACTTACCAGTGAGCAAGCAGCCCAGCCTGGGCTCTCCTGTTGCTGCTTCACCCTAGGCCCTTCCTTGTTCCACTGTCCCCAGCTTTAGTAAACGTCCTCTCATCTCACAATCATCTTTCCTGCAGGAAGCCAGAGTTCACACACCACCAGCTGGCCTTGCCAGGGCCCCTCTGGGCAGGTTCAAGTCTAGTAACATCCCCACTCCCTTCCCCTTCTCCCCACCTTCATCACTTTTTAAATTTTATTATTATTTTTTTGTTAATCCTCAAGGATATCTTTTTCACTGATTTTTAGAGAGAGTGGAAGGGAGAGGGAGAGACACAGAGAGAAACATTGATGTAAGAGAGACACATCGATTTGGTTGCCTCCCGCACGTGCCCCACCAGGTGGGCAATCAAGCCTGCAACCCAGGTACATACCCTTGACCGGAATCGAACCCAGGCCCATTCAGTCCTTGGGCCGATACTCTATCCACTGAGCCAAACCGGCTAGGGCCTCCTCACTTTTTATTAATCCCTTTAACTTGAATATTTGTCCCAGGATCTGCTTCTTGTGAATCAACCTAAGGCACAAAGTACAGTTGGCTGCAGACCATCACAGCTACTGTTTCCTGTGCCTGTGCCGTATGGTCACTGTTGTCAGGTGCCTTACAGATTAAGCTTCCACTTAATTTGCACAATAACTCCATCGTTTTTACTATTTTGGAGAAGAGAAGCAGGCCATGGAGAGGTACTGTCATGTGAGGCCACACAGGGGACAAATGGCAAAACCGGGATTTGAACTCAGATTTGTCCTATGTTAATGTGTCTGGTTTTAACTACTACATGTTCCCATCTCTTCATTCATCTGTGTACCTCTGACACAAAATACAGTGCCTCGCCCTGGCCGCTTTGGCTCAGTGGATAGATGTTCGGCCTGCGGACCAAAGGGTCCCTGGTTTGATTCTGGTCAAGGGCATGTACGTACCTCAGTTGTAGGATTCTCCTGGGCCTGGGCCCTGGTTGGGACATATGTAGGAGGCAACCAATCGATGTGTTTCTCTCACATCAATATTTGTCTTTCCCTCTCTCTTCCACTCTCTCTAAAAATCAATGGAAAAATATCCTTGGGCGAGGGTTAAAAAAAAACACCAAATGGTGCCTGGGCCTTCAAGGACCCCTAATACATTGTGTTAGTCACTGCTCTCCAGGAAACAGAGCCCATCTATATATATAAAAGCTAATACGCTAAGTGTCCTTCCCACTGTCTGCGCACTGACCACCAGGGAGCAGATGCTCAACGCAGGAGCTGCTGAGCTGCAGTGACTTGGCAGCAGCGGTTCTCAGGTAATGCACCCTGAAACCAGAGAGGAGGAAGCCGGATTCCTCCCGGGGCCACAAGATTCCACCTTCAACCATGGGTTATGTTGTTGCTGGGGCCCCGAATCTGGTTTACTGCACCCTTGCATTTGCGTTCCACACCCCGTAGGACAGCAGCTTTGCAGAGTGCCCTCTCGCACTCTAGGACCCCTTGGGGGATGTTGGAGAGCCGGTTTCAGCCTGATCCCCAGAGGCCAGGACAAGGGACCCCTCCTGCTGGAGGGACCCCACTCACTCCACAGCTGCCTTTTGAGCCACAGAGCCACCCAGGTGTGGCCGGCCTGGGAGGGACCGAGGAAGGTTGGCTCCAGGGCATGTCTGGCCCTTCTCCCCCAGTCCTGCCCCGCCGGCCACCTTCTAATTAATTTCCTCTTCATGTGCACTAATTCGTGCACCAGGCCACTAGTAGCATATAACAACGGAGACTCATCGTAGGAACTGGCTGGAGACTATGGAGCCATGATCTGCCGTGGGCAAGCTGCACACCAGCACGGCCAGGGCCCTGACGCAGTAGAGTGGAGCTGGGGAGTGGGTGGTGTAGGACCAGTCACAGAGGGAGGAGAGGCCAGGGTGCCTGAGGCAGGGTAGGTGGGGCTGGGCGTCCCAGCTACAGGGGGACCTCCCATTCTCTCGGCCCCTCAGAGATGGGACAACGCCCTCCCAAGTTGTCCAAGGTGACTCTTCTGAGCCCAGTCCCCAACTTGGATGCTCATCTCTCCCACCAACTCCCTCACCGCCCATGCGGAAGCAGCGTTTGAGCCGCTCTCTGGTGTCCCACAGCTGAGGCCAGTGCGCTGGTGGCGCTCATTGGTGAAGGAAGTGAGGCTGGGCAGCAGGGAGAGAAGGAATGGTTAGAGTGAAGGGTTCATAATCTGGGGAAGACGGAGCTGTGGTGGGACAGGTAGGTGGGGGAAATGAGGGAGGCTCGGTGCTGGGCGCGTGCACTGGGGGAGGGCGAAGGCTCCGGGGTACTGTGGGGAGCGAGATGAAGGGCATGGGCGCAGGAAACAAGTTTTTCTCTGTTTGTTTGGTGCCCGGCTGTCAGTGCACCCAGGCTGGCGGCTGGCCACGCTCATTTCTGGTGCCACCAGGCCCCAGTGCCACCACACTGTCCCCGCAGGCTCCTGAGGAGAAGGCCCACAGCTGCTCCCTTCTCTGAGGGCTCATGTGCCAGCGTCCAGGGCCCCATGAAGAGAAGTGTGGGCATCTCTGCCCCAGCTGCCTCGGGGCCGCAGCCCCCCGGCACAGGTCTCCCAGGACCGCCCAGAGGCTCCCAGCCCGGCATCGGACCCTCCCCTGACAGCCAGCCTGGCAGGGCCCACCCGAGGCCAAGGGCCCAGGCAGTGAGCGGCAAAGAGCCGGAGGAAGGCCACCCTCACGTGCCCCCCTCAGGACCTTGGGAACCCAGGCTCAGGGGATCCCAGCCTCATCCCACTGTTCTCCTCCCTGTCCAACCTGTGCAAGCCCTGGGAGTGGTCGCCCCTCTGCCTGGGGCCTCTGTCCTGTGTCCAAGGCCGGGTTCTGGGGCAGTCTGGGTCTTGGCTACCCACTAGCCCCAGTGAGCCAAGTTGGGGCACATCCCAGTCTCTGCTCAGGGTCAGGGTCAGGGTTGGGTTCAGGGTCAGGGTCAGGGTCAGGGTCGGGGTCAGAGTCAGGGTCAGGATCGGGGTCAGGGTCAGGGTTGGGGTCAGGGTCAGGGTTGGGGTCGGGGTCAAGGTCGGGGTCAGGGTCAGGGTCAGGGTTGGGGTCGGGGTCGGGTGGGAAGGCAGGCTCTGATCTGGAGGAAAGGACGCCAGAGCAGCAGGGCAAGGATGTTGGTGAGGGAGGTGGGAGTGGGAGGAAGGAAGTGGAGGAGGAGGTGATAGTGATTGGAAAGCCATGCAGGGGGGTCGATGGAGAGGAGAGACCAGAGGTGAGAAGTGGAGGGAGAGGGAACGGGGGCATATCCCTGGGTCCCTTCTCCTTGGGGAGGGTCTGGTGGGGTTCGGAACAGGGAGGGGCTGCCTGAGCCGAGGGCCATGTGGGCTACTCTGCCACCCGCAGGGGATGGCTCCGCCCAGGGGTGGCTGGCGGATTTGAAAGGGCTGCTTGCTGGGATGGGCACAGGTGCCCGGCGGCCCCAGGCACACTCCGGGCCTCCCAGAAAGAGGGAGATCTTCTCAGAGCTTGGAACAGCAGCATGCCGGGGTCCTAGGGTGCCCTGCCTTACTGACCACAGTCATTGGTATGGTTTTTCCTTTTTTCTTTATATATTTATTCAATCCTCACCTGAGGATATATTTTTATTGATTTTAGAGAGGAAGGGAGAGAGAGAGTGTGTGAAACATCCATCGGTTGCTTCCCATTCATGCCCCAACCAGGGATCAAACCCACAGCCTAGGTATGTTACTTGACCAGGAATCGAACCCGAAACCTTTTGGTGTATGGACGACACTCAGCCAATGTGGCTAGGGCATTGTAATTATTATTATAATAAAGTTTTTATATGAGGACAGCATTAGCACCTCAGTCTTCTTTTTTTTTTAAAATATATTTTTTTATTGATATTTTACAGAGAGGAAGGGAGAGGGATAGAGAGCTAGAAACATCGATGAGAGAGAAACATCGATCAGCTGCCTCCTGCACACCTCCCACTGGAGATGTGCCCGCAACCAAGGTACATGCCCTTGACCGGAATCGAACCTGGGACCCTTCAGTCCGCAGGCCGACGCTCTTTCCACTGAGCCAAACCGGTTTCGGCACCTCAGTCTTCTTAAAAAAAATATTTTATTTTGTGGATTTTAGAAAGAGAGGAGCCCTAGCTGGTTTGGCTCGGTGGCTAGAGGGCTGGCCTGCAGACTGAAGGGTCCCAGGTTCGACCCCAGTCAAGGACACATGCCTGGGGTGCGGGCGTGCAGGCGGCAGCCAATCAATGATTCTCTCTGGTCATTGATGTTTCTATCTCTCTCCCTCTCCCTTTCTCTTTGAAATAATAAAAAAAAATTAAACAAGAAGCTTGCATTTAAAAGAAAATAGGAAGAGGGGAAGGGAGAGGGACGGAGAGTTAGAAACATCAATCACTGCCTCCTGCACCCCCCACACCTGGGGACGGAGCCCGCAACCCGGCATGCGCCCTGACTGGGACTGGAACCAGAACCTTTTGGTTCATGGGTCGACACGTAACCACTGAGCACCGCCGGCTGGGCCCTTGTTATTATTTTTATATCTCTATTTTAATTAGACCTCCTCCTACTGATGAGTGGATGGCCAAATAAGTATTTATCTCCTCAAATGCTCTATTCCTGGGAGGGGCCAACCTGACCTCTGTGAATTTATATTGTTTTTTTGAGCCGGACGGATGACATATGCCAGGAAGCGGGGCCCCAAAAGGCCCCGAGAATATGTTACAGTCCTCTTTCTGCACCTGAGGCTGAGGAGGACTCCAGGCGGCTGGCGGGCGGCACCGAGCCAGGAGAGTTGAGATGCGGCTCTCTTGAGCGAGCTTACTCCTTCGAGGGCATTGTTGCTGCATCGCAGTGTGCGGCCAGATGCTCAGGGGCCCTGGGCCCGAGACCACACCCAGGACCCGCCCAGTCAGGAGTCCTTGCAGCACCCCTTTGCATCCAGGAAGGGAAGAAGGAAGCCTGGAGCCCGCCCCCCCCCTCGCCGCATTGGGAATGGAAAGGAACACAAATTCCAGAGGAGAGAAAGGGGCTGACCCGAGGGCCCAGGAAGGATTTAGGGTGCTTGCTCTTTTCTTGAATTTCCACAACATCATGTTGATTCCCATGTCCCCCTTCTTCTTTTTTTTTTATTGTTTTTTTTTTACAGAGAGGAAGGGAGAGGGATAGAGAGTTAGAAACATCGATGAGAGAGAGAGAGAAACATCTATCAGCTGCCTCCTGCACACCTCCTACTGGGGATGTGCCCGCAACCCAGGTACATGCCCTTGACTGGAATCGAACCTGGGACCCTTCAGTCCGCAGGCCGACACTCTATCCACTGAGCCAAACCAGCTAGCCCCATGCCCCCCTTCTTGTACAGTATGCGCTTCTTGAGGCAGGCAGCCTTGTCTTCGTCCGTGTGCCTCACTTCTCTCCCCACCGGCCAGAGTGTTCATCAAGCTGCCACGCGCCCCGCTTCACGGACGAGGAAGCACCTGCTGAGGGAGGGACAGGGCTGGCCTACACACAGCACACACCAAGTCAGATGGGCCTGACTGCTGGGCTCCAAACCAGTTCTTCCCAGTTCCACACAGCAGGTGGGTGAGTGGGAAAGAGAAGGATGGATGGGAAAGAGGATGAGGTAACTGGAGATGTTCATACCCATCCATAGGCCACAGGTTGGCACCCACGTGCTGTTTCTTAGCTGGGAGGGGACAGTGGGACTGGATGGGAGGATGAACCGCGGACCCACTGCAATTCTCCACCCGCTGACAGGGCACTTGCGCTCCTTCCGCTGTGGTGACCGCACCCTGGATGGCGGTGGGGACGCTGTGCCTCGCTGTCAGCATGGAGTCGGGGAGGTGAGTGACAGAACAGGACCTCAGGCCTGGAGAGCAGTAGCCCACTCCCTGGACATGTGGTCAAAGGCATGGCCAGTGGAGAGAAGCTCCTGGACAGTGTCGTGTGGAAGCTAGAGAGGGGGCTGACTTAGCTGGAGCCGCGGGCACAGCCTCTGCCTTCGGGCTGTGCGTGTGACCAGGCAGGAGACACGGTGTCTGCTGTCCAGACCCCTCCAGTGCGCTCCTGGCTGCCACGCATGTACTGAGCATGTGCTGTGTGGAGTGCCGGGCCATGGCAACGTCTCAGGAAGCAGTTTCAGCCCCCCCCACCCCCCGCCCCCAGGAGCTCTGTCTAGGGAGGAAACAAACACGGCAATAAACTGACAAACGAGGCTCCGGAGGCAGGAGCCAGGGGGAGGCCTAACAGTGCCAACGGCACGTTTCACTCCACCTGACAGGCTGTGCCCTGACCCGAGCTCTCCCCGTGCCTGTTCTCCTCCCTTCAACCTTCAGCCAAGGGCCTGGCACTGGCTCAACCACTTCCTGACTTAAACCAGACCCTCATGTTTCTCCTCCCAGCACCCTCAAAGCACAGTGCCCAGCCCTGCCTTTTGCAGCCTGACCTCAGCTCCTGTGATGGGGCAGACGGACAGCAAGAGGTGTCCGCTGTGACCTGGGCCGCGACCTCGGGGCTCACCTCACTCCCGCCTAAACCCGCCGCTCCCAGCTAGGGTTCCCTGCGCGCCAGGCTCACCACCAGAGGGCGGCCCGGCTCCCGTGCTCCCTGTCCAGGCTTCCTCCGCTGACCCGCTGCGCCCCGGAGCCAGGCCCGCACAGAGGAGGCCGCGCACACGCTCCGCTCCCGTGCCGGGATGGAGGGGGCAGGATGTGTGGCCCCGGGTGCCAAGTCCACATCTGCGGTGAGGAGAGATGGGCAGAGGAGGAAGGAGACACTGCTGGTCCCCGAGGAGAGGAATCCCTTGGGCTCCAGGGAGGGTCCTGACCCCTCAACTGGTGCCGCTGGCAAACTGCAGCTTCTGCCCATGCCAGGAGGGGCAGTGCCCGCACTCCTGTACACTGTGCTGGGGGGAGGGCAGTGCCCGCACTCCTGTACACTGTGCTGGGGTGAGGGCAGTGCCCGCACTCCTGTACACTGTGCTGGGGGGAGGGCAGTGCCCGCACTCCTGTACACTGTTCTGGGGGGAGGGCGGTGCCCGCACTCCTGTACACTGTGCCGGGGGGAGGGCAGTGCCCGCACTCCTGTACACTGTTCTGGGGGGAGGGCGGTGCCCGCACTCCTGTACACTGTTCTGGGGGGAGGGCAGTGCCCGCACTCCTGTACACTGTGCTGGGGTGAGGGCAGTGCCCGCACTCCTGTACACTGTGCCGGGGGGAGGGCAGTGCCCGCACTCCTGTACACTGTGCTGGGGGGAGGGCAGTGCCCGCACTCCTGTACACTGTGCCAGGGGGAGGGCAGTGCCCGCACTCCTGTACACTGTGCCGGAAGGAGGGCAGTGCCCGCACTCCTGTACACTGTGCTGGGGTGAGGGCAGTGCCCGCACTCCTGTACACTGTGCCGGGGGGAGGGCAGTGCCCGCACTCCTGTACACTGTGCTGGGGGGAGGGCAGTGCCCGCACTCCTGTACACTGTGCTGGGGTGAGGGCAGTGCCAGCACTCCTGTACACTGTGCTGGGGGGAGGGCAGTGCCCGCACTCCTGTACACTGTGCTGGGGGGAGGGCAGTGCCCGCACTCCTGTACACTGTGCCGGGGGGAGGGCAGTGCCCGCACTCCTGTACACTGTGCTGGGGGGAGGGCAGTGCCCGCACTCCTGTACACTGTGCTGGGGGGGAGGGCAGTGCCCGCACTCCTGTACACTGTGCTGGGGGGGAGGGCAGTGCCCGCACTCCTGTACACTGTGCTGGGGGGAGGGCAGTGCCCGCACTCCTGTACACTGTGCTGGGGGGAGGGCAGTGCCCGCACTCCTGTACACTGTGCCGGAAGGAGGGCAGTGCCCGCACTCCTGTACACTGTGCTGGGGGGAGGGCAGTGCCCGCACTCCTGTACACTGTGCTGGGGGGAGGGCAGTGCCCGCACTCCTGTACACTGTGCTGGGGGGAGGGCAGTGCCCGCACTCCTGTACACTGTGCCGGAAGGAGGGCAGTGCCCGCACTCCTGTACACTGTGCCGGGGGGAGGGCAGTGCCCGCACTCCTGTACACTGTGCCAGGGGGAGGGCAGTGCCCGCACTCCTGTACACTGTGCCGGAAGGAGGGCAGTGCCCGCACTCCTGTACACTGTGCTGGGGGGAGGGCAGTGCCCGCACTCCTGTACACTGTGCCGGGGGGAGGGCAGTGCCCGCACTCCTGTACACTGTTCTGGGGGGAGGGCAGTGCCCGCACTCCTGTACACTGTGCCGGGGGGAGGGCAGTGCCCGCACTCCTGTACACTGTGCTGGGGGGGAGGGCAGTGCCCGCACTCCTGTACACTGTGCTGGGGGGGAGGGCAGTGCCCGCACTCCTGTACACTGTGCCGGGGGGAGGGAAGTGCCCGCACTCCTGTACACTGTTCTGGGGGGAGGGCAGTGCCCGCACTCCTGTACACTGTGCCGGGGGGAGGGCAGTGCCCGCACTCCTGTACACTGTGCCGGGGGGAGGGCAGTGCCCGCACTCCTGTACACTGTTCTGGGGGGAGGGCAGTGCCTGCACTCCTGTACACTGTGCCGGGGGGAGGGCAGTGCCCGCACTCCTGTACACTGTGCCGGGGGGAGGGAAGTGCCCGCACTCCTGTACACTGTTCTGGGGGGAGGGCAGTGCCCGCACTCCTGTACACTGTGCCGGGGGGAGGGCAGTGCCCGCACTCCTGTACACTGTGCCGGGGGGAGGGCAGTGCCCGCACTCCTGTACACTGTTCTGGGGGGAGGGCAGTGCCTGCACTCCTGTACACTGTGCCGGGGGGAGGGCAGTGCCCGCACTCCTGTACACTGTGCCGGGGGGAGGGCAGTGCCCGCACTCCTGTACACTGTGCCAGGGGGAGGGCAGTGCCCGCACTCCTGTACACTGTTCTGGGGGGAGGGCAGTGCCTGCACTCCTGTACACTGTGCCGGGGGGAGGGCAGTGCCCGCACTCCTGTACACTGTGCCTGGGGGAGGGCAGTGCCCGCACTCCTGTACACTGTGCCAGGGGGAGGGCGGTGCCCGCACTCCTGTACACTGTGCCAGGGGGAGGGCGGTGCCCGCACTCCTGTACACTGTGCCAGGGGGAGGGCGGTGCCCGCACTCCTGTACACTGTGCCAGGGGGAGGGCAGTGCCCGCACTCCTGTACACTGTCCTGGGCGGGAGGGCAGTGCCTGCACTCCTGTACACTGTGCCGGGGGGAGGGCAGTGCCCGCACTCCTGTACACTGTGCCAGGGGGAGGGCGGTGCCCGCACTCCTGTACACTGTGCCAGGGGGAGGGCAGTGCCCGCACTCCTGTACACTGTCCTGGGCGGGAGGGCAGTGCCTGCACTCCTGTACACTGTGCCGGGGGGAGGGCAGTGCCCGCACTCCTGTACACTGTGCCGGGGGGAGGGCAGTGCCCACACTCCTGTACACTGTGCCGGGGGGAGGGCAGTGCCCGCACTCCTGTACACTGTGCTGGGGGGAGGGCAGTGCCCGCACTCCTGTACACTGTGCCGGGGGGAGGGCAGTGCCCGCACTCCTGTACACTGTGCCAGGGGGAGGGCAGTGCCCGCACTCCTGTACACTGTTCTGGGGGGAGGGCAGTGCCCGCACTCCTGTACACTGTGCCGGGGGGAGGGCAGTGCCCGCACTCCTGTACACTGTGCTGGGGGGAGGGCAGTGCCCGCACTCCTGTACACTGTTCTGGGGGGAGGGCAGTGCCCGCACTCCTGTACACTGTGCCGGGGGGAGGGCAGTGCCCGCACTCCTGTACACTGTGCCTGGGGGAGGGCAGTGCCCGCACTCCTGTACACTGTGCTGGGGTGAGGGCAGTGCCCGCACTCCTGTACACTGTGCCGGGGGGAGGGCAGTGCCCGCACTCCTGTACACTGTGCTGGGGGGGAGGGCAGTGCCCGCACTCCTGTACACTGTGCTGGGGTGAGGGCGGTGCCCGCACTCCTGTACACTGTGCCAGGGGGAGGGCGGTGCCCGCACTCCTGTACACTGTGCTGGGGTGAGGGCGGTGCCCGCACTCCTGTACACTGTTCTGGGGGGAGGGCAGTGCCCGCACTCCTGTACACTGTTCTGGGGGGAGGGCAGTGCCCGCACTCCTGTACACTGTGCCAGGGGGAGGGCGGTGCCCGCACTCCTGTACACTGTTCTGGGGGGAGGGCAGTGCCCGCACTCCTGTACACTGTGCCAGGGGGAGGGCGGTGCCCGCACTCCTGTACACTGTTCTGGGGGGAGGGCAGTGCCCGCACTCCTGTACACTGTTCTGGGGGGAGGGCAGTGCCCGCACTCCTGTACACTGTGCCGGGGGGAGGGCAGTGCCCGCACTCCTGTACACTGTGCCTGGGGGAGGGCAGTGCCCGCACTCCTGTACACTGTGCCGGGGGGAGGGCAGTGCCCGCACTCCTGTACACTGTGCTGGGGGGGAGGGCAGTGCCCGCACTCCTGTACACTGTGCCGGGGGGAGGGCAGTGCCCGCACTCCTGTACACTGTGCTGGGGGGGAGGGCAGTGCCCGCACTCCTGTACACTGTGCCAGGGGGAGGGCGGTGCCCGCACTCCTGTACACTGTGCTGGGGTGAGGGCGGTGCCCGCACTCCTGTACACTGTTCTGGGGGGAGGGCAGTGCCTGCACTCCTGTACACTGTGCTGGGGGGAGGGCAGTGCCCGCACTCCTGTACACTGTGCTGGGCGGGAGGGCAGTGCCCGCACTCCTGTACACTGTGCTGGGGGGAGGGGCAGTGCCCGCACTCCTGTACACTGTGCTGGGGGGAGGGCAGTGCCCGCACTCCTGTACACTGTGCTGGGGGGGAGGGCAGTGCCCGCACTCCTGTACACTGTGATGGGGGGAGGGCAGTGCCCGCACTCCTGTACACTGTGCTGGGCGGGAGGGCAGTGCCCGCACTCCTGTACACTGTGCTGGGGGGGAGGGCAGTGCCCGCACTCCTGTACACTGTGCTGGGGGGGAGGGCAGTGCCCGCACTCCTGTACACTGTGATGGGGGGAGGGCAGTGCCCGCACTCCTGTACACTGTGATGGGGGGAGGGCAGTGCCCGCACTCCTGTACACTGTTCTGGGGTGAGGGCGGTGCCCGCACTCCTGTACACTGTTCTGGGGGGAGGGCAGTGCCCGCACTCCTGTACACTGTCCTGGGCGGGAGGGCAGTGCCCGCACTCCTGTACACTGTGCCGGGGGGAGGGCAGTGCCCGCACTCCTGTACACTGTGCTGGGGGGAGGGCAGTGCTCACACTCCTGTACACTGTTCTGGGGGGAGGGCAGTGCCCGCACTCCTGTACACTGTGCCGGGGGGAGGGCAGTGCCCGCACTCCTGTACACTGTGCTGGGGGGAGGGCAGTGCCCGCACTCCTGTACACTGTCCTGGGCGGGAGGGCAGTGCCCGCACTCCTGTACACTGTGCCGGGGGGAGGGCGGTGCCCGCACTCCTGTACACTGTCCTGGGCGGGAGGGCAGTGCCCGCACTCCTGTACACTGTGCCGGGGGGAGGGCGGTGCCCGCACTCCTGTACACTGTCCTGGGCGGGAGGGCAGTGCTCACACTCCTGTACACTGTGCTGGGGGGAGGGCAGTGCCCGCACTCCTGTACACTGTCCTGGGCGGGAGGGCAGTGCCCGCACTCCTGTACACTGTGCCGGGGGGAGGGCAGTGCCCGCACTCCTGTACACTGTGCTGGGGGGAGGGCAGTGCTCACACTCCTGTACACTGTGCTGGGGGGAGGGCAGTGCCCGCACTCCTGTACACTGTCCTGGGCGGGAGGGCAGTGCCCGCACTCCTGTACACTGTGCCGGGGGGAGGGCGGTGCCCGCACTCCTGTACACTGTCCTGGGCGGGAGGGCAGTGCCCGCACTCCTGTACACTGTGCCTGGGGGAGGGCAGTGCCCGCACTCCTGTACACTGTGCCGGGGGGAGGGCAGTGCCCGCACTCCTGTACACTGTGCTGGGGGGAGGGCAGTGCCCGCACTCCTGTACACTGTGCCGGGGGGAGGGCGGTGCCCGCACTCCTGTACACTGTGCCGGGGGGAGGGCAGTGCCCGCACTCCTGTACACTGTGCCGGGGGGAGGGCAGTGCCCGCACTCCTGTACACTGTGCCGGGGGGAGGGCGGTGCCCGCACTCCTGTACACTGTCCTGGGCGGGAGGGCAGTGCCCGCACTCCTGTACACTGTGCTGGGGGGAGGGCAGTGCCCGCACTCCTGTACACTGTGCTGGGGTGAGGGCAGTGCCCGCACTCCTGTACACTGTGCCAGGGGGCGGGCGGTGCCCGCACTCCTGTACACTGTGCTGGGGGGAGGGCAGTGCCCGCACTCCTGTACACTGTGCTGGGGGGGAGGGCAGTGCCCGCACTCCTGTACACTGTGCCAGGGGGCGGGCGGTGCCCGCACTCCTGTACACTGTGCTGGGGTGAGGGCGGTGCCCGCACTCCTGTACACTGTGCCGGGGGGAGGGCAGTGCCCGCACTCCTGTACACTGTGCCGGGGGGAGGGCGGTGCCCGCACTCCTGTACACTGTCCTGGGCGGGAGGGCAGTGCCCGCACTCCTGTACACTGTGCCGGGGGGAGGGCGGTGCCCGCACTCCTGTACACTGTCCTGGGCGGGAGGGCAGTGCCCGCACTCCTGTACACTGTGCCTGGGGGAGGGCAGTGCCCGCACTCCTGTACACTGTGCTGGGGGGAGGGCAGTGCCCGCACTCCTGTACACTGTCCTGGGCGGGAGGGCAGTGCCCGCACTCCTGTACACTGTGCCGGGGGGAGGGCGGTGCCCGCACTCCTGTACACTGTTCTGGGGGGAGGGCGGTGCCCGCACTCCTGTACACTGTCCTGGGCGGGAGGGCAGTGCCCGCACTCCTGTACACTGTGCTGGGGTGAGGGCAGTGCCCGCACTCCTGTACACTGTGCCAGGGGGCGGGCGGTGCCCGCACTCCTGTACACTGTGCTGGGGGGAGGGCAGTGCCCGCACTCCTGTACACTGTGCTGGGGGGGAGGGCAGTGCCCGCACTCCTGTACACTGTGCCAGGGGGCGGGCGGTGCCCGCACTCCTGTACACTGTGCTGGGGTGAGGGCGGTGCCCGCACTCCTGTACACTGTGCCGGGGGGAGGGCAGTGCCCGCACTCCTGTACACTGTGCCGGGGGGAGGGCGGTGCCCGCACTCCTGTACACTGTGCCGGAAGGAGGGCAGTGCCCGCACTCCTGTACACTGTGCTGGGGGGAGGGCGGTGCCCGCACTCCTGTACACTGTGCCGGGGGGAGGGCAGTGCCCGCACTCCTGTACACTGTGCTGGGGGGAGGGCAGTGCCCGCACTCCTGTACACTGTGCTGGGGTGAGGGCAGTGCCCGCACTCCTGTACACTGTGCTGGGGGGAGGGCGGTGCCCGCACTCCTGTACACTGTGCCGGGGGGAGGGCAGTGCCCGCACTCCTGTACACTGTGCTGGGGGGAGGGCAGTGCCCGCACTCCTGTACACTGTGCTGGGGGGAGGGCAGTGCCCGCACTCCTGTACACTGTTCTGGGGGGAGGGCAGTGCCCGCACTCCTGTACACTGTGCTGGGGGGAGGGCGGTGCCCGCACTCCTGTACACTGTTCTGGGGGGAGGGCGGTGCCCGCACTCCTGTACACTGTGCTGGGGGGAGGGCGGTGCCCGCACTCCTGTACACTGTTCTGGGGGGAGGGCGGTGCCCGCACTCCTGTACACTGTGCTGGGGGGAGGGCGGTGCCCGCACTCCTGTACACTGTTCTGGGGGGAGGGCGGTGCCCGCACTCCTGTACACTGTTCTGGGGGGAGGGCAGTGCCCGCACTCCTGTACACTGTGCTGGGGGGAGGGCGGTGCCCGCACTCCTGTACACTGTGCCGGGGGGAGGGCAGTGCCCGCACTCCTGTACACTGTGCTGGGGGGAGGGCAGTGCCCGCACTCCTGTACACTGTGCTGGGGGGAGGGCAGTGCCCGCACTCCTGTACACTGTTCTGGGGGGAGGGCAGTGCCCGCACTCCTGTACACTGTGCTGGGGGGAGGGCGGTGCCCGCACTCCTGTACACTGTTCTGGGGGGAGGGCGGTGCCCGCACTCCTGTACACTGTGCTGGGGGGAGGGCGGTGCCCGCACTCCTGTACACTGTTCTGGGGGGAGGGCGGTGCCCGCACTCCTGTACACTGTGCTGGGGGGAGGGCGGTGCCCGCACTCCTGTACACTGTTCTGGGGGGAGGGCGGTGCCCGCACTCCTGTACACTGTTCTGGGGGGAGGGCAGTGCCCGCACTCCTGTACACTGTGCTGGGGGGAGGGCGGTGCCCGCACTCCTGTACACTGTTCTGGGGGGAGGGCAGTGCCCGCACTCCTGTACACTGTTCTGGGGGGAGGGCGGTGCCCGCACTCCTGTACACTGTTCTGGGGGGAGGGCAGTGCCCGCACTCCTGTACACTGTGCTGGGGTGAGGGCGGTGCCCGCACTCCTGTACACTGTTCTGGGGGGAGGGCGGTGCCCGCACTCCTGTACACTGTGCTGGGGGGGAGGGCAGTGCCCGCACTCCTGTACACTGTTCTGGGGGGAGGGCAGTGCCCGCACTCCTGTACACTGTGCTGGGGGGGAGGGCAGTGCCCGCACTCCTGTACACTGTTCTTTGGGGAGGGCAGTGCCCGCACTCCTGTACACTGTTCTGGGGGGAGGGCGGTGCCCGCACTCCTGTACACTGTGCTGGGGGGAGGGCGGTGCCCGCACTCCTGTACACTGTTCTGGGGGGAGGGCGGTGCCCGCACTCCTGTACACTGTTCTGGGGGGAGGGCAGTGCCCGCACTCCTGTACACTGTGCTGGGGGGAGGGCGGTGCCCGCACTCCTGTACACTGTTCTGGGGGGAGGGCAGTGCCCGCACTCCTGTACACTGTTCTGGGGGGAGGGCGGTGCCCGCACTCCTGTACACTGTTCTGGGGGGAGGGCAGTGCCCGCACTCCTGTACACTGTGCTGGGGTGAGGGCGGTGCCCGCACTCCTGTACACTGTTCTGGGGGGAGGGCGGTGCCCGCACTCCTGTACACTGTGCTGGGGGGGAGGGCAGTGCCCGCACTCCTGTACACTGTTCTGGGGGGAGGGCAGTGCCCGCACTCCTGTACACTGTGCTGGGGGGGAGGGCAGTGCCCGCACTCCTGTACACTGTTCTTTGGGGAGGGCAGTGCCCGCACTCCTGTACACTGTTCTGGGGGGAGGGCAGTGCCCGCACTCCTGTACACTGTGCTGGGGGGGAGGGCAGTGCCCGCACTCCTGTACACTGTTCTTTGGGGAGGGCAGTGCCCGCACTCCTGTACACTGTTCTGGGGGGAGGGCGGTGCCCGCACTCCTGTACACTGTGCTGGGGGGAGGGCGGTGCCCGCACTCCTGTACACTGTTCTGGGGGGAGGGCGGTGCCCGCACTCCTGTACACTGTTCTGGGGGGAGGGCAGTGCCCGCACTCCTGTACACTGTGCTGGGGGGAGGGCGGTGCCCGCACTCCTGTACACTGTTCTGGGGGGAGGGCAGTGCCCGCACTCCTGTACACTGTTCTGGGGGGAGGGCGGTGCCCGCACTCCTGTACACTGTTCTGGGGGGAGGGCAGTGCCCGCACTCCTGTACACTGTGCTGGGGTGAGGGCGGTGCCCGCACTCCTGTACACTGTTCTGGGGGGACGGCGGTGCCCGCACTCCTGTACACTGTGCTGGGGGGGAGGGCAGTGCCCGCACTCCTGTACACTGTTCTGGGGGGAGGGCAGTGCCCGCACTCCTGTACACTGTGCTGGGGGGGAGGGCAGTGCCCGCACTCCTGTACACTGTTCTTTGGGGAGGGCAGTGCCCGCACTCCTGTACACTGTTCTGGGGGGAGGGCAGTGCCCGCACTCCTGTACACTGTGCTGGGGGGGAGGGCAGTGCCCGCACTCCTGTACACTGTGCTGGGGTGAGGGCGGTGCCCGCACTCCTGTACACTGTTCTGGGGGGAGGGCAGTGCCCGCACTCCTGTACACTGTGCCGGGGGGAGGGCAGTGCCCGCACTCCTGTACACTGTCCTGGGGGGGAGGGCAGTGCCCGCACTCCTGTACACTGTGCTGGGGGGAGGGCAGTGCCCGCACTCCTGTACACTGTGCCGGGGGGAGGGCAGTGCCCGCACTCCTGTACACTGTCCTGGGCGGGAGGGCAGTGCCCGCACTCCTGTACACTGTGCTGGGGGGAGGGCAGTGCCCACACACCTGTACACTGTGCTGGGGGGAGGGCAGTGCCCACACACCTGTACACTGTGCTGGGGGGGAGGGCAGTGCCCGCACTCCTGTACACTGTGCTGGGGGGAGGGCAGTGCCCACACACCTGTACACTGTGCTGGGGTGAGGGCGGTGCCCACACTCCTGTACACTGTGCTGGGGGGAGGGCAGTGCCCGCACTCCTGTACACTGTGCTGGGGGGAGGGCAGTGCCCGCACTCCTGTACACTGTTCTGGGGTGAGGGCAGTGCCCGCACTCCTGTACACTGTTCTGGGGGGAGGGCAGTGCCCGCACTCCTGTACACTGTCCTGGGCGGGAGGGCAGTGCCCGCACTCCTGTACACTGTCCTGGGCGGGAGGGCAGTGCCCGCACTCCTGTACACTGTGCCAGGGGGAGGGCAGTGCCCACACACCTGTACACTGTGCTGGGGGGAGGGCAGTGCCCACACTCCTGTACACTGTGCTGGGGGGAGGGCAGTGCCCGCACTCCTGTACACTGTGCTGGGGGGAGGGCAGTGCCCGCACTCCTGTACACTGTGCCAGGGGGAGGGCGGTGCCCACACTCCTGTACACTGTGCTGGGGGGAGGGCAGTGCCCACACTCCTGTACACTGTGCTGGGGGGAGGGCAGTGCCCGCACTCCTGTACACTGTGCTGGGGGGAGGGCAGTGCCCGCACTCCTGTACACTGTGCCAGGGGGAGGGCGGTGCCCACACTCCTGTACACTGTGCTGGGGGGGAGGGCAGTGCCCACACTCCTGTACACTGTGCTGGGGGGAGGGCAGTGCCCGCACTCCTGTACACTGTGCTGGGGGGAGGGCAGTGCCCGCACTCCTGTACACTGTGCCAGGGGGAGGGCGGTGCCCACACTCCTGTACACTGTGCTGGGGGGAGGGCAGTGCCCACACTCCTGTACACTGTGCTGGGGGGAGGGCAGTGCCCGCACTCCTGTACACTGTGCTGGGGGGAGGGCAGTGCCCGCACTCCTGTACACTGTGCCAGGGGGAGGGCGGTGCCCACACTCCTGTACACTGTGCTGGGGGGGAGGGCAGTGCCCACACTCCTGTACACTGTTCTGGGGGGAGGGCAGTGCCCGCACTCCTGTACACTGTGCCGGGGGGAGGGCAGTGCCCGCACTCCTGTACACTGTGCCGGGGGGAGGGCAGTGCCCGCACTCCTGTACACTGTGCCGGGGGGAGGGCAGTGCCCGCACTCCTGTACACTGTGCCGGGGGGAGGGCAGTGCCCGCACTCCTGTACACTGTGCCGGGGGGAGGGCAGTGCCCGCACTCCTGTACACTGTGCCGGGGGGAGGGCAGTGCCCGCACTCCTGTACACTGTGCTGGGGTGAGGGCGGTGCCCGCACTCCTGTACACTGTTCTGGGGGGGAGGGCAGTGCCCGCACTCCTGTACACTGTGCCGGGGGGAGGGCAGTGCCCGCACTCCTGTACACTGTGCCGGGGGGAGGGCAGTGCCCGCACTCCTGTACACTGTCCTGGGGGGGAGGGCAGTGCCCGCACTCCTGTACACTGTGCTGGGGGGAGGGCAGTGCTCGCACTCCTGTACACTGTGCTGGGGGGAGGGCAGTGCCCGCACTCCTGTACACTGTGCCGGGGGGAGGGCAGTGCCCGCACTCCTGTACACTGTCCTGGGCGGGAGGGCAGTGCCCGCACTCCTGTACACTGTGCTGGGGGGAGGGCAGTGCCCGCACTCCTGTACACTGTGCTGGGGGGAGGGCAGTGCCCACACTCCTGTACACTGTTCTGGGGTGAGGGCAGTGCCCACACACCTGTACACTGTGCTGGGGGGAGGGCAGTGCCCACACACCTGTACACTGTGCTGGGGGGGAGGGCAGTGCCCGCACTCCTGTACACTGTGCTGGGGGGAGGGCAGTGCCCACACACCTGTACACTGTGCTGGGGTGAGGGCGGTGCCCACACTCCTGTACACTGTGCTGGGGGGAGGGCAGTGCCCGCACTCCTGTACACTGTGCCGGGGGGAGGGCAGTGCCCGCACTCCTGTACACTGTGCCGGGGGGAGGGCAGTGCCCACACTCCTGTACACTGTGCTGGGGGGAGGGCAGTGCCCGCACTCCTGTACACTGTGCTGGGGGGAGGGCAGTGCCCGCACTCCTGTACACTGTTCTGGGGTGAGGGCAGTGCCCGCACTCCTGTACACTGTTCTGGGGGGAGGGCAGTGCCCGCACTCCTGTACACTGTCCTGGGCGGGAGGGCAGTGCCCGCACTCCTGTACACTGTCCTGGGCGGGAGGGCAGTGCCCGCACTCCTGTACACTGTGCCAGGGGGAGGGCAGTGCCCACACACCTGTACACTGTGCTGGGGGGAGGGCAGTGCCCACACTCCTGTACACTGTGCTGGGGGGAGGGCAGTGCCCGCACTCCTGTACACTGTGCTGGGGGGAGGGCAGTGCCCGCACTCCTGTACACTGTGCCAGGGGGAGGGCGGTGCCCACACTCCTGTACACTGTGCTGGGGGGAGGGCAGTGCCCACACTCCTGTACACTGTGCTGGGGGGAGGGCAGTGCCCGCACTCCTGTACACTGTGCTGGGGGGAGGGCAGTGCCCGCACTCCTGTACACTGTGCCAGGGGGAGGGCGGTGCCCACACTCCTGTACACTGTGCTGGGGGGGAGGGCAGTGCCCACACTCCTGTACACTGTTCTGGGGGGGAGGGCAGTGCCCGCACTCCTGTACACTGTGCCGGGGGGAGGGCAGTGCCCGCACTCCTGTACACTGTGCCGGGGGGAGGGCAGTGCCCGCACTCCTGTACACTGTGCCGGGGGGAGGGCAGTGCCCGCACTCCTGTACACTGTGCCGGGGGGAGGGCAGTGCCCGCACTCCTGTACACTGTGATGGGGGGAGGGCAGTGCCCACACTCCTGTACACTGTTCTGGGGTGAGGGCAGTGCCCACACACCTGTACACTGTGCTGGGGGGAGGGCAGTGCCCACACACCTGTACACTGTGCTGGGGGGGAGGGCAGTGCCCGCACTCCTGTACACTGTGCTGGGGGGAGGGCAGTGCCCACACACCTGTACACTGTGCTGGGGTGAGGGCGGTGCCCACACTCCTGTACACTGTGCTGGGGGGAGGGCAGTGCCCGCACTCCTGTACACTGTGCCGGGGGGAGGGCAGTGCCCGCACTCCTGTACACTGTGCCGGGGGGAGGGCAGTGCCCACACTCCTGTACACTGTGCTGGGGGGAGGGCAGTGCCCGCACTCCTGTACACTGTTCTGGGGTGAGGGCAGTGCCCGCACTCCTGTACACTGTTCTGGGGGGAGGGCAGTGCCCGCACTCCTGTACACTGTCCTGGGCGGGAGGGCAGTGCCCGCACTCCTGTACACTGTCCTGGGCGGGAGGGCAGTGCCCGCACTCCTGTACACTGTGCCAGGGGGAGGGCAGTGCCCACACACCTGTACACTGTGCTGGGGGGAGGGCAGTGCCCACACTCCTGTACACTGTGCTGGGGGGAGGGCAGTGCCCGCACTCCTGTACACTGTGCTGGGGGGAGGGCAGTGCCCGCACTCCTGTACACTGTGCCAGGGGGAGGGCGGTGCCCACACTCCTGTACACTGTGCTGGGGGGAGGGCAGTGCCCACACTCCTGTACACTGTGCTGGGGGGAGGGCAGTGCCCGCACTCCTGTACACTGTGCTGGGGGGAGGGCAGTGCCCGCACTCCTGTACACTGTGCCAGGGGGAGGGCGGTGCCCACACTCCTGTACACTGTGCTGGGGGGGAGGGCAGTGCCCACACTCCTGTACACTGTTCTGGGGGGAGGGCAGTGCCCGCACTCCTGTACACTGTGCCGGGGGGAGGGCAGTGCCCGCACTCCTGTACACTGTGCCGGGGGGAGGGCAGTGCCCGCACTCCTGTACACTGTGCCGGGGGGAGGGCGGTGCCCGCACTCCTGTACACTGTGCCGGGGGGAGGGCAGTGCCCGCACTCCTGTACACTGTGCCGGGGGGAGGGCAGTGCCCGCACTCCTGTACACTGTGATGGGGTTAGGGCAGTGCCCGCACTCCTGTACACTGTGCTGGGGGGAGGGCAGTGCCCACACTCCTGTACACTGTGCCGGGGGGAGGGAAGTGCCCGCACTCCTGTACACTGTGCTGGGGTTAGGGCAGTGCCCGCACTCCTGTACACTGTGCTGGGGGGAGGGCGGTGCCCGCACTCCTGTACACTGTGCCGGGGGGAGGGCAGTGCCCGCACTCCTGTACACTGTTCTGCGGGGAGGGCAGTGCCCGCACTCCTGTACACTGTGCTGGGGGGGAGGGCAGTGCCCGCACTCCTGTACACTGTTCTCGGGTGAGGGCAGTGCCCGCACTCCTGTACACTGTTCTCGGGTGAGGGCAGTGCCCGCACTCCTGTACACTGTTCTCGGGTGAGGGCAGTGCCCGCACTCCTGTACACTGTTCTGCGGGGAGGGCAGTGCCCGCACTCCTGTACACTGTTCTCGGGTGAGGGCAGTGCCCGCACTCCTGTACACTGTTCTGCGGGGAGGGCAGTGCCCGCACTCCTGTACACTGTGCTGGGGGGGAGGGCAGTGCCCGCACTCCTGTACACTGTGCTGGGGGGAGGGCAGTGCCCGCACTCCTGTACACTGTTCTCGGGTGAGGGCAGTGCCCGCACTCCTGTACACTGTTCTGCGGGGAGGGCAGTGCCCGCACTCCTGTACACTGTGCTGGGGGGGAGGGCAGTGCCCGCACTCCTGTACACTGTGCCGGGGGGAGGGCAGTGCCCGCACTCCTGTACACTGTTCTGCGGGGAGGGCAGTGCCCGCACTCCTGTACACTGTGCCGGGGGGAGGGCAGTGCCCGCACTCCTGTACACTGTTCTGCGGGGAGGGCAGTGCCCGCACTCCTGTACACTGTTCTGCGGGGAGGGCAGTGCCCGCACTCCTGTACACTGTTCTGCGGGGAGGGCAGTGCCCGCACTCCTGTACACTGTGCCGGGGGGAGGGCAGTGCCCGCACTCCTGTACACTGTGCTGGGGTGAGGGCGGTGCCCGCACTCCTGTACACTGTTCTCGGGTGAGGGCAGTGCCCGCACTCCTGTACACTGTTCTGCGGGGAGGGCAGTGCCCGCACTCCTGTACACTGTGCTGGGGGGGAGGGCAGTGCCCGCACTCCTGTACACTGTGCTGGGGGGAGGGCAGTGCCCACACTCCTGTACACTGTGCTGGGGGGAGGGCAGTGCCCGCACTCCTGTACACTGTTCTGGGGGGAGGGCAGTGCCCGCACTCCTGTACAATGTTCTGGGGGGAGGGCAGTGCCCGCACTCCTGTACACTGTTCTGGGGGGAGGGCAGTGCCCGCACTCCTGTACACTGTTCTGGGGTGAGGGCGCCCACACTCCTGTACACTGTGCCAGGGGGAGGGCAGTGCCCACTCTCCTGTACACTGTGCTGGGGGGGAGGGCAGTGTCCGCACTCCTGTACACTGTTCTCGGGTGAGGGCAGTGCCCACACTCCTGTACACTGTGCTGGGGTGAGGGCAGTGCCCACACTCCTGTACACTGTGCCGGGGGGAGGGCAGTGCCCGCACTCCTGTACACTGTGCCGGGGGGAGGGCAGTGCCCGCACTCCTGTACACTGTGCCGGGGGGAGGGCAGTGCCCGCACTCCTGTACACTGTGCCGGGGGGAGGGCAGTGCCCACACTCCTGTACACTGTGCTGGGGGGAGGGCAGTGCCCACACTCCTGTACACTGTGCTGGGGGGAGGGCAGTGCCCGCACTCCTGTACACTGTTCTGGGGTGAGGGCGCCCACACTCCTGTACACTGTGCCAGGGGGAGGGCAGTGCCCGCACTCCTGTACACTGTTCTCGGGTGAGGGCAGTGCCCGCACTCCTGCACACTGTTCTGGGGGGAGGGCAGTGTCCGCACTCCTGTACACTGTTCTGGGGGGAGGGCAGTGCCCACACTCCTGTATACTGTGCTGGGGTGAGGGCAGTGCCCGCACTCCTGTACACTGTGCTGGCTCCAAGAGCTGGGCAGCAGGACCTGCGTGTCCCGGCCCGTGTGCAGGTGCTGGCATACCGGGCGGGAGACAGTCCCCCCTGTGAGGGGCCCTCAGTGGAGGATTCAGATGGGACAGAAGGGAGAGGATGGGCCCATGAGGTCCCCTCCCCGAAGCTCCAAGGCGCTCTCCGCTCGCTGCCCTCCCTGCGGGTCTGTCCCCACTGCGGTCTGTCCATCCTGCAGCACTGTCAGATGTCCCCCTGGCGTCCTCTCACTTTTTCCTGCTCTGCCCTCAGCACTGGGGACAGAGCGGGGCCGTAAGTCTGGGTGATGAATCACAATAAAGAGCATTACTGGCCGCAGTGGAAAGAGTGACTAAGCGGTGAGCATGCTGGGTGCGGGCTCCCTGGCGCACGGGCCACGGGCGGGAAGAGGAAAATATTATTGTCACTCTGAGAGCTAATCACAGCCTCACAAGACAGGCTGGTGGCCACATGAGGCATGACTTAGAGCAAGGAAGCGTTGGGCCAGGGAGGTGCTACCACTCAGCTGACTCCCGCAGGTGTGCAGGAAGGGGGCGGGGAGAGTGAGGTGGTAGGCAGAGCCCCACCTCCGAATTCTCCCTCTTCCAGACCCCAGGCCTCACTCCCAGGTCCAGCGGCAGTGCCCAGGCCCCTGGCAGGGTGCCCGCGAGGCTGTGAGCGGGTGTGGTGGGGCGCAGGGACAGCACAGTGGAGGCTGAGCAGGCCACGTCCTAGGAGGGCAGCCCTAGAGGAGCGTGATGGGCGGGGGCTGCGTGGAGGAGGAGGAGGGTAGCGCTGAGCAGAGACCACACCAGAGCCGTGGTTCTCAGCTTCCATGCGTTATGCTGAGTGGGATTCCTTCCCCATCACCCCGAATCTCTGAACTGAAGCCCTTGGCACTGCCCTCCCTCTCCAGCGCCCGGACCGGCACTGCCTCTCGGGGACAGAGAGCAGTGGGGAGAAGAGCGGCTCAGAGATGTCACCCAGGAGCAGAGGCGGGCAGGGGGCCACGAGCACAGCGGGAGTGGCTCTGGATCAGGGCCGGGCCAGAGCCTGCTGCCCACTGGCCAGCGAGTGGCACCTCACCTACGGCGGGCTCTGCCCGAGGAGGTGAGGGAAGGGCGGCCTGGACATGTCACCAAGTGCCTCCGTGGCTAAGTGCTGGGAGTCCCGTGGACGGCCATGGGCTTTGCCCACTGCCGTGGACCCTGCAGTCCAAGCCAATGGCTTTGGTCCCATTCTGAGGACCGGTGGGGGCTGACAGAGAAGTCTGCTTGCGAAGAGAGGGCAGAGGGGTCAGGCCAGGAGGACAGGGACCCTGCCCGTGTCCTCTACACGGGAAACCAGCGGGCCGGCAGAGGGAGAGCCCCGCGTGGGTGATCTCAGCCATCGTGGCACGCCTGGGCTACAGAGCCCACTGCACAGACCAGCAGGACACCTGCCTGAGTTCCGGTCAGATTGGGGCCAGGTGCAGAGGGCGACCCTCCCCACCGGCCAGGCGTGGACCAGGCCGCAGCTCTGTGGGAGGGGACAGTGAGAGCGGGAGAGGGAGCCCCCAGTGGGTGTGACGTGTGAGGGAGAAGCCGAAGAGGGAAGGCGCTGGGCCAGTGCAGAGCAGGGAGGGGGCGGCCCTCGGTCCAGGGGCCTCTCCACTTCACCTCATTACACAGTAGCTCCTCTTCCGGCCTTTCCTCTTCCTGTCCCTGTCGCTCCCTTTCCTCCCTGCCGGCCTAAGCCTGAGGGCTGCCCAGGGCTGCGTGCCTGTCCTGCTTTCAGGCCTGGACAGCGCAGAGGAGAGAGGCTTGGCGGGGACAGCACCGACGGCTCCTCACTTCTTAACTTCCCAGGCGTCGCCACGCAGGGACCTGCGCGATCCCACAGGCCTGAGGACTCCGAAGCCGGCCTGACCGGGGTGTCAGCGTGCGGGCCCTGCCGGGGCTTGGGAGTCCAGCAGGCTTGGGCTTGAGTTCTTTCCAAGCTCTTTTGCTGGTTGCCAGCTGGTCTGGGCAGATAATTTAAATTCCGTTTCCTCATCTAGGAAAAGCGGGAAGAAAAGCATTTACCCTGCAGGGCTGTGGTGAGGGTCAAGCCCAGAGTGCCTCAGGCCCCGGGAAGACACCTGGCCCTCAGCCGCTTGGGCCAGGCCCTCCCCTGCTCGGAGCCCTCGCCCCTCTGCCTGCCCTGCGGTCACAGGCCACCTGCGGTGCTGGGCGCAGCCTTTCCTCCCAGCCACCCACTGCTCCTCCACCTCACTCCCAGCTCAAACCAGCGCTCCTTCTAAATGCGCCTTCAGCCCGTGGGCTCCCTGCCCTCTCTTCACTCCTCCAGGCCGAGAGTCCAGCCGCCTCCAGGAAGCCCGGTGCCTGCCCCCTTTTTCCTAGCCCTGTGCGACCAGCTGGGCGGCTCCGCGAGGACAGGGCCAATACGCTTCTCGTTGCTACCTCCAAAGCAGGCCCCAGCGTGGCCAGTGCGGGTGCTGAGCACAGTGGAGGGGGTGGCGGGAATGTGGGTGACGAGGGACTGGAGTGATGAGACCTACTTTCTACTTAAATCAGAGCAGGCTCGGGGAACTGTCACGGGGAATGAGCAAACTGTGGCTATCAGCTAACCGGTGAGTGGCCAGGAGGGGCCTGGCCCGGTGGCCTCAACAGTGTCCCTCCCCTTCCCTCCTGCGCCCCATGAGCTTCAGATCTCTGCTGCCTGAGCTGAGAGGGGCTGGTGGTGAGCGCCAGGGACAGCAGGGCGCAGCGCCTGGAGGAGGCAGGCGGATGGAGCGAGCAGAGCGGCCGGGAGGACCGTGGGAGCAGGAATGTGGCCGCACACCAGTGTGTGGGCAGCCGGAGACCTGGCGAGAGGCCCACAGAGACTGCCTCCTGCAGCGGGCGGTGCGGCCAGGTCTGATGCCGGGAGGAAGAAAACAAGACAAACGTTGACGCCTGTTTGTGCTAGAAAGGAACACCTCGAGGGGCCCACGTTCCTCCTCATCCAAACCCCTAGGCTCCTTGCGGCCCTCCTCCCTGCTCCCAGCGCCCTCCTCCCGCCTGGAGACCAGGGCCCGAGAGGCCCCAGAGGGAACAGTCAGGCCAGGAGGGCACTGGGCGGCTGCCTAGAAGGCGCGATACCCGCGTGCAGTGTGGGGGCTGCAGAGCCTGGCTGAGGGTGAGCTCCCGTGGGGGACGAAGGCAGGACGCTGCGGCTCCATAGGGAACGCCTGCCCCTCTGCTCCCTGTGGTCTTTCTGAGCACTTCCCATGGATGCCCACTGAAACCTGCACGCAGGCACCGGCTGAAATGCCCCCATATGACAGGTGGGGACTTTGCGGGTCAGAAAAGTTTGGTGCAAGGCCCACAGCTGGGAGGTGAGCTGGGACTGGGGCCAGGCCCCGCCCCTTATCAACTCTCTCCAGGGCAGGCTGCCCCCTGACCTCTGGCCTGGGGAGGTTGCCCCCTGACCTCCGGCCAGGCCCCTCCCTGTGGAAGCCACTAGCAGCATGTGGCTATTTACAGCCTAATTAATGGAAATTAGGTAAAAATAAAAATTCTGTTCCTCTGGTTGGGAACACTGGCCCTGTTCCTAGTGCTGTAGCCACGGAGGCTGGAGCTCCTCACGGAGACTGGGAACCTCGCCAGCATCGCAGGTCCCGGCTGGGGCTGGAGGGGGAGGCGGCCCCCCCCCCCGCAGAGCCGGGGTGCTGGGCGGGGCGGGGGGGTGGGGGGCCCTGGTCTGGGTGAGGGTAGTAGGGCGCGGCCGAGAGCAGGGGGCGGCCTCCCAGGCGCCTCCCCCGATACCGAGGCTCTGGCAACACCAGGAGCAATTAAGTGGCTAGGGTGGGGCCAGCGCCGGAGGGCGGGCTGCAGGGAGGCACCGGCCTCCCGGCTCCTGCAGGTCCCGCACCTTCCTGTTTGCTCACCGCGGAGCAGCTAATGGGCAGCAGGGTGCCGCCTGCCCAATTAGTCTTACTCGGCTCTGGCTCACCATGGCATGGTGTCACGGCCGCGGGAGGGACTGCGAGTGGCCTGTGAGTGACCAGGGCCCAGCCAACAGGGTCCCACCCAGGCCTTCCCCAAGATGAGGCCCTGCACCCAGCACCCCCACATGCTGCCCCGAGGCCCCCCGAGGGGAGGCCCCGAGGGAGAGGCCCTCCCCCCTCCCCCCCCCCCCCCGCAAGGAGAGCCGCCCCCCGCCCCCCGAGGGAGAGGCCCTTCCCCCCGCACCCCCCCCCCCCGCACCCCGAGGGAGAGGCCAAGGAGCTGGCTTCGAAGGCAGATTCCCCTTCCTGACCCGAAAGGCTTGCTCGCTGCTAAGTGTGTGGCAGGCAGGCGCCTGGGCCGTGACCAAGGGCTCAAGGTAGGGTGCAGACCCTTACATCGGGAGGAAGTGGGGGACCCCAGGGGCTGAGGTGGAAACCTGGTTAGTCAGGCAATGGGGCCGGGGTGGAGCAAGGGGCCTGGGCACAGAGGGGAAGCTGAAATGCCCATGGCTGTCTGCAAGGTGGGGGGCTGGGGGCTGGGCAGGCACCATGGGAAGGAGAGTAGTCACCGGAGTGGGTGGCCACTGTGGGGGGAGCGCCGGTTCCAGGTTAGGCAACCAGTGGCCACAGCACCTGCGCTGCGCACTGGCTGCTGAGTAGGCAGATCCCAGCTGATTGCTTCAGCTCCTGCCACACCAACGCCCCCTGGGCACTGCCCTCCTTGCCCCTCCCTCCCCACAGTGACTCCTGCCCAGAGAATGTCCAGCCCTGCATAAAGGCCAGGCGTCCACAGCGCCTGCACTCAGAGGCCATGAAGTCTAGCCTGGGCTCCTCGCGGGCACCCCAGATGGGGCGTGTGGGAGGGCGAGGGGCGATGGCCCTGCTGCTGGCTGGCCTCCTCCTGCCAGGTAGGAGGCGGGGAGGGGGGTCTGGGCGGGAGGGGTGGGAGAGGAGGTTGCAGACACCAGGTGAGGGAAGGCTGGGGGACACTGCCTGGAGCCGAGGGACACTGTGCCTGGAGTCCAAGGGACACTGTGCCTGGAGGTTGGGGGACACTGTGCCTGGAGCCAGGGGACACTGTACCTGGAGGTTGGGGGACCCCCTGCCTGGAGGTTGGGGGACACTGTGCCTGGAGGTTGGGGGACCCCCTGCCTGGAGGTTGGGGGACACTGTGCCTGGAGGTTGGGGGACCCCCTGCCTGGAGGTTGGGGACACTGTGCCTGGAGCCTGGGGGACACTGTACCTGGAGGTTGGGGGACACTGTACCTGGAGGTTGGGGGACACTGTGCCTGGAGCCAGGGGACACTGTGCCTGGAGGTTGGGGGACACTGTGCCTGGAGCCAGGGGACACTGTGCCTGGAGGTTGGGGGACCCCCTGCCTGGAGGTTGGGGGACACTGTGCCTGGAGGTTGGGGGACCCCCTGCCTGGAGGTTGGGGGACACTGTGCCTGGAGTCCAAGGGACACTGTGCCTGGAGGTTGGGGGACACTGTGCCTGGAGCCAGGGGACACTGTACCTGGAGGTTGGGGGACCCCCTGCCTGGAGGTTGGGGGACACTGTGCCTGGAGGTTGGGGGACCCCCTGCCTGGAGGTTGGGGGACACTGTGCCTGGAGGTTGGGGGACCCCCTGCCTGGAGGTTGGGGGACACTGTGCCTGGAGCCCGGGGGACACTGTACCTGGAGGTTGGGGGACACTGTACCTGGAGGTTGGGGGACACTGTGCCTGGAGCCAGGGGACACTGTGCCTGGAGCCAGGGGACACTGTGCCTGGAGGTTGGGGGACACTATGCCTGGAGGCTGGGGGAGCCCAGCAAGGGGACGGTGGGCTCCGCAGTCTGGCGCTGGGGCCTGGGGCTGCTCTTCGCTGCCCTGTCACCAGGCGTGTTACTTACACTTTCTGAGCCTCAGTTTCTGAGATTTTAAAATGTGAGTACTGATAACACCCAGCTTCAGTCTGTTTGGTGCTTTGGGAATTCTAGAGGGTTCTGTGGAAGGTGTTTGTTGTTTGAGTCTAGAAGGTGAAGACTGGATATGTAATACGCCACCAACGCCCACAGAGAGCCCTGGGCACTCTCAGCCTTTGGGAGACCGCAGAGGCTCGGGAGGGGAGGAAACTGGCCCAAAGCACAGACAGAAAGGAAAGTGGAGGCAACCCCCAGGCTGGCACTTTGGCGTCTCATGTGCCTGTGGGAGGGGCGCTGCAGGGACAGCTGGGTTCGAGCAGAGGGCACAGAGGGTCTCTCCGTGAGGGAAAGGTGTGGCAGGTAGGGGGCTGGGGGAGCGGAGGCAGCTCCACAGCACAGGTGACTGGCTGTATGTCTTCAAGCCCCTTCCACAGCCACACCCACACCCACTCTGCTCACAGCCACGCCCTGAGCAGGCAGGCCCGGCCTCTGGCCTCCCAATGTACAGGCTGAAGCCCAGTGAGATCTGGCGGCTTGCAGTGCATGGCTGTCCTTGCCACTGGGACTGGAAGGGGATGCGGGGAGGGTGGGGCAGGTGAGCCCTGGAGGAAAGAGGTTGTGCTGCGAGGCAGGAGCAGCCTGGGGAGGCAGGGCTCACGGAGGCTGGCAGGGAGCGCTCCATCCAGTGTCCCTGGGCTGGGCCAGGAGAGCAGGTGGCTCAGGGTGCGGTGTCCTGTCGGGCTGTACCAGCAGGTTCTGAAGCAACAGTGGGGGCCCCCACATCCCGGCCCCCACCCAGCTTTCCCTCATGATCAGTGCTGAATTGGGAGCAGAATCCCCACCCTCCCCTAAACCCCTCTCCGGAGGGAGCGGCTGAGCAGTCAGGGTCCTATGGGCCCTGCCCTCTAGGTAGCCCTGGCCGCTGGCTTTCTCTCTTCTCAGTGTCTCTTTTGCTGTCTGTCCTTCCTCCCTCGGTTCTCTATTGCTCTATTGTTTCCTCGGTGTCTTCTCCTCCCAGCTGGTCCCTGGAGATCTATGCCCACCTCTGGGCTGTCTCCACCTGCTGCCTCTCTGGGGCCGGTCTTGCAGGCCATTGGTCCTACTCCGCTCTCCTGGAGTCTTCCTCCCAGGCCCCACTTTGCATCTCCTCTCCTTCTTTGGCAGATGTCTGGCCCCGCCCCCTCCCAGAACAACAACCTGCCCTTATCCTGCCGTCTCCCTTTCCTCCCTTTCCTTTAGATTACACTCGCAGGGGTCCTCAAACTATGGCCCGCGGGCCACATGTGGCCCACCCAGGACATTTATCCAGCCCGCTGGGTGCCGCTGCCTGTCCTGCTTAGCAGCCGACTTGTCCCGGGCCCGCAGTGCGCATAGGAATTTGTTCATAGTTTTTTTTTTAAACTATAGTCCGGCCCTCCAACCGTCTGAGGAACAGTGAACTGGCCCCCTGTTTAAAAAGTTTGAGGACCCCTGGATTACAGCCTCTTCCTTTCTTTTCTGCCCCAAACTCTCCCTGGGCCCCTCGCAGGAGAGATTAAAATGGCAGGTGATGGAGATGGGTCTGAAAGGTGAGGGAGGAAGCCAAGCCTCTCGGGCCCCTACTAACCATGATTTTCCTCCTCAGGGACCTTGGCTAAGAGCATTGGGACCTTCTCAGACCCCTGTAAGGACCCCACACGTATCACCTCCCCCAATGACCCCTGTCTCATTGGGAAGGGTGGCTCCAGCAGCTCTGTTTCCAGTTCCGGTGTCTCCAGTGTCTCCAGTGGTTCCAGTAGCCCCAGTGGCTCCAGTGGCTTCAGTGGTAGTTCTAGCGGATCCAGTGGCAGTTCCAGCGGCAGTTCCAGTGGCTCCAGCGGATCCAGTGGCTCCAGTGGCGGTTCCAGTGGCTCCAGCGGATCCAGTGGCTCTAGTGGATCCAATGTGGCTCAGGGTGGTCCTTCAGGGTCTTTGCTGTTTCAGCCAGGGACAGGCTATTCCCAGAGCAGCTACACCTCTGGGTCTGGCTCCAGTCTGCATGGTGCCTCCAGCTCCTCCCAGTCGGGGTCTGGCCCAGCTGCATCAAGCAGTGGTGGCTCTGCCCACTTCGTGATAAGCTCCTCCCAGTCTGGAGGAGGCTCGAGCTCTTCTGTCTCCCAAACTTCCTGGATGTCCAACAGTGGTGGCCAAAGGGTCAACTCTAACTCGCGCCCCTGTAGCTCGGACATCCCCGACTCTCCCTGCAGCGGAGGGCCCGTCGTCTCCCACTCTGGCTCCTACATCTCCAGCTCCCACTCTGTGTCCGGGGGTCAAAGGCCAGTGGTGGTGGTGGTGGAGCAGCATGGCTCTGGTGGCCCCGGAGTGGCTCCCGGTGCCCCCTGTAGCAATGGCGGCTTTCCAGGCAAGCCCTGCCCCCCCATCACCTCTGTAGACAAGTCCTACGGCAGCTATGAGGTGGTCGGCGGCTCCTCTAACAGCTATCTGGCCCCGGGCATGACCTACAGCGGGGGCAAAATCTACCCGGTTGGATACTTCACCAAAGAGAACCCTGTCAGAGGCTCCCCAGGGGTGCCCTCCTTTGCAGCAGGACCCCCCATCTCTGAGGGCAAGTACTTCTCCAGCAATCCCATCATCCCCAGCCACAGCTCCAGTGCCAGCATCTACCCGTCGGGAGCCTCCTCGGTCGTCGTGTTCCAGCCAGTGGGCTCTGGCGGTGTCCAGCCCTGTGCGGCGGGCTCCTCAGGCTCAAGGGGGCCCTGCTCCCTCTCGGGTTCTGGGGTCCACAGTGTTTCCGGCGGCTCGGGGTCGCATTCCCACCCCTGCGGCAGTGTCTCCCAGGGGCCCTGCTCCCCGCCGGGCACGGGCTCGCTCAGCCACAGCTCTGGCTCCCAATCCAGCGGCAAAATCGTCCTTCAGCCCTGTGGCAGCAAGGCCAGCTCTGCTGGTCACCCCTGCGTTCCTGCCTCCTCCTCGACTCTGACTGGGGGTCCCAATGGCTCCCCGCAGCCTGACCCCTCAACTGGTGCCCAGCCCTGCGGCAGCTCCAAGAAGACACCTTGCCGCTCCCTCCGGGACATCCTGGCCCAAGTGGAGCCCCTGGGGCCCCAGCTAGCTGACCCTGAAGCCTTCCTGCCCCAGGGACAGTTTCATGACAGTCCATAAGTCACTTCTGCTACATGCATGTGCAGCGTGCGCGCGCGCACACACACACACACACACACACACACACACACACGGAGACGCGGGGGCCCAGGCATGGGGTCAGCTGTGTCCCCGCTTGCTCCCAGAGCTGCTCTGCATGTGGAAACCCAGCCTCCTGCAGCACCCGCCCTGAACCTTCTTTCGCGCGGCTTTGAGATGCGACATTCCACTGGCTAACCCTGGCTAGTCCCTGCCCACTCAGATTGCAGACTGGGAAAGCCCTGAAATGTCCCAGAGTAACTCTAATGCTTGGACAAGTCATCCTCCCCCCTGTCCATTTGACCAATAAAACACAGTCTAGCCAAAACCGGTTTGGCTCAGTGGATAGAGCGTCAGCCTGCGGACTGAAAGGCCCCAGGTTCGATTCCAGTCAAGGGCATGTACCTTGGTTGCGGGCACATCCCCAGTAGGAGGTGTGCAAGAGGCAGCTGATCGATGTTTCTCTCTCATCGATGTTTCTGACTATCTATCCCTCTTCCTTCCTCTCTGTAAAAAATCAATAATAAAAAAAAAATATATATATATATATATATATATAAAACCACAGTCTAATCCATTATCTGAAAATAATGACCACTGTTGACTGACCTATTTTGGTCATCTGGTCAACCACCGGGATCCACCCATGGTTTCCACCCCTCCAGCCCCTCCCACTTTCCTATGGAGCTCACCACAGCCTCTGTGATTGCCACACTCCTGCCTCTCAGGGTCTCTGTCGCAGTGTCCCTTCCTGGCTGCTACGTCCCTCATGATCAAATGTGTCCCTGCATGAGGGAGGTGCAGGGCATCCTGGGGACCCCCCCCCACCCCCGCCAAGCCCGGCGGGCTCCCTGCTCTCCAGATCCTGGAAAGATGTCTCAATAAACGCACTAGAGGCTAGCATTTTGCCTTCGTGGAGTCCTAGGTACTCTTAGGACCAGGGTGGTGGTCTCCTAGGCCCCCAGAGGCCCATTACCCCAGCTGTCCAGCATTTCTCTGACCTGAAGCTCCTGCCACAGGGGAGGAACACAATGAATATCGGTTGCACTGACAGCAGAGGTTGCATCATCGCCCAGATCCCCGTCCCACATCTCTCCACAACCTTTGCTCCAGAAAGTCCATTCCCTCCTCAGTCCTCACTCAACTGGGTCCTCCCCATTCTGTCTCCCCACCCAAGCTCCTTCTCCTCTACCATTAGTTTACCTTGTCACCTAGACGATACGCCCTCAGGAAGCCCAGGCAGGGATTTCCTGGGTTTCTGGGACATCAGGGAAATCTTGGGAAGGCAGGGACAAAAACACACACCAGATTCCTGGCAACTGAGCAGGAGCCCAGGTGGAGGGAGTAAAAGAGAGTGAAGAGGAGAGCATGACGGGCATGCAGCCAGCACAGTCCCTCCCAGGCCTGGTCATCTGGGAGGTGAGAGAACATAGCACCACAGTGGAGAAGGGAGGGGAAGGTGGAGTGAGGGCTGTGGAATAGAGCGCCATAGAGGAGAAGGAGCTGGAGGGGGAGTGAGGGCTGTGGAATAGAGCGCCATAGAGGAGAAGGAGCTGGAGGGGGAGTGAGGGCTGTGGAATGGAGCGCCATAGAGGAGAAGTAGCGGGAGGGGGAGTGAGGGCTGTGGAATAGAGCGCCATAGAGGAGAAGGAGCTGGAGGGGGAGTGAGGGCTGTGGAATAGAGCGCCATAGAGGAGAAGGAGCTGGAGGGGGAGTGAGGGCTGTGGAATGGAGCGCCATAGAGGAGAAGGGAGGTGGCTTCTGTGGGAGGAGAGAGGAAGTGAAAGTGGTCGGGGCCCTGGAAGTTCAAAGTTCTTATATCAAGGAGGCAAGAGGGGCTGTGCCTTTGCCTATAGAAATGGCCCTGTCCCAAAGCGCAGGCCATCGCTCAGAAGCTCTGCTTGGCTGCGCAGGAACTCACCCTACCTTAACATGTAACCAATCCCCCCTCCTGGGATGATGCCAGCAGGTCCCACATTTAGGACTATTGTTGAAATGTGAAGCCTGGCACCAGCAGAAATGTGTGACAGAAATGCCCTGGGGCACCCTGCAGGCCTGCTGCGGGTGGGGGAGAGTCCAGAGCATGTGGCTTGGTGGTCACTGCTGTCCCGCCAGTATTGCAGTCAGGGCCAGGAATCACTGTCAGGGAGGTCTGCAGGACTGTGCATGATGAGCGAAACCCATCTGCTTTTACTGCGAACCCACACGTGCCAACCCGGACCGCGCCTTCCGCACACCCTTCCAGCTAACCCCACCGGGGAGGCACGGCTGGGCCCATTGCACAGGTGGAGACACCGAAGCCTGCAGGGGAGCAAGCCGCGGGGATCTGGCACTGGGTGCTGGCCGAGGGTGCTGAACAACTGTTGTTTAAAAACAAAGGTCCCTGGCAGGACAGTAATCTGTGACTTAGCAGCCGTCCTAAGGTTTGCAGGGGGAGCTGCTGCTGTGTCTCTAGTGTTAAGGGTGGCCGTGGCGCCGTGGTGACCACTGTGCAGGGGTCACAGCCCCTCTCCTGGTCTGGAGCTAGAGGACAGAGGCCCCTGCAGGCTCAGCCACCTTCTCCGCCTATCGGTGTAGACGTAGATGCATAGATGCATCCTCCCTGCTGCCCTGCTTCCTCACATGGCGAGGGAGGAAGGCGGAGGAAGAAGGATGTGGAGGAAGGCAGATGGGATCTCTCACAGGGAGGGCAGGAAGGCTAGGTACGGTGTGCATGAGGGACTGAGGAGCCCCCGAGCGAGCGGCTGAGCAGACTGGTTCGCATGCAGTAGCTGCCAGAGGCCGCCCGGGAGGCAAGCCACACACAAGAGAATGATCTCAACATCAAGAAGGGAGATTGGCGTCTCATTTCAGTACTTAATTCCTCGAACAAACTGTTCACTCAGATGTTTTCCACTTACACACACACTCCTTTGTCATATACTCGCCGTGAATGAAATGTGTTACAGGGTAATTTCTGTGTGTGTGTGTGTGTGTGTGTGTGTGTGCGCGCGCGCAGCCTTTATTTCAAATAATTGTTAAAATGCCATCAGATTATTCCTCAAGACAAGAGCAAAGGCACCGGCTACAAGAGCTTAGGACAGCCGTGGGGTTCTTTCGCTCTCCCCTCCGCTCCTTCACCAGCAGCAGTGTTAACATGGCAACGTCGGGAAACACAGCCGCAGCTCCTTCTTCTGAGTGGGCGGATTTATATCCGCCCATTCAGCACAAGGAACAACCTCTCAATCTTCCAGAGGCTCCTTGTAATGCCCGCGGACGCGTCCCCCGACATCACCCTGGGAATGCGTAGACACGTTATCTGGTGATGTAGGGAGACACGGCCCTGGAGAGCACAGTATCAGAGCATTAGCTAAAAAGGAGACCAACAACACTGTTCCCACTGAAGTTGATGTTTTAAAGACCAAAAACCTTTCAACCCAGTCTACATTGCCATCTACATCTACGTCCCGGGCATAATTTGGAAGTTGCACTAAAGAAAATGTTTAATTTACTGTTTACACATTTTGTTCTTTTCTATTTGTTTTAGTTTTAAATTATTTTATTATATTTAAGTTTAATTTGAAAGGCTTTTGTACCTTTCCTTTGTTAGGCAATTTTATTTTGCCTTTGCCATCTTCAATGTAAGGTATGTTATTGTGCTATGATTCCTCCATTTTTTGAAGTTTCAAATTATAATAATTAGTGTTTACATTCTTCTTGTTAAAATGTTTGAAATGAATAAAACTATTGAAATAAAAAAAAAGACCGTACCCTTTTATGTAATGATGTTTACTTTGAATTTATATTAGTTCACACAAACACTCCATCCATGCTTTTGTTCCGGCCCTCCGGGCCAGTTTAAGAACCCATTGTGGCCCTCGAGTCAAAAAGTTTGCCCACCCCGGCTTAGGACGATGTGCAGGACTTTACACAACAGGGGCCGCTTCTGCGGGTGCCTGGCTGCTGACGGAGAGGGGCTGCGCGTGGGCCCTGCCAGGGCGGCAGGCAGGGGAGCAGGTGCCCGCCGGCCTGGCAGCTGCACCTGCACGTCCTGTGACGTCCCCGACGGAGGCTGTGTGGCGGGCTCAGGTACAGAACAGCTCCATGTGTCCCTTTGGCTGTGCCCCTGGCCGAGGTGCCATGAAGTCACCTGCTCACATTCTTGGCCAGCCAAACCCTGCAGCGCAAAGTCCCACGTGAGGGCCCAGTTCCTCCGGAAATCGTTCCTGTCAGTGGTGACAGTAACCGCCTGGAAGCTGATCCCCGCGTGTGGGAGTCAGGAGCTTCACGTGCCGAGCCGCCAGCATCACGCTGAGCCTGCTGGGAGCCGTGGCTTCCCCTCACTCCACCAGGCCTCTGACAATGACCAGGGTTATTTCAATTCTCACAATTCTAGGTACTTACTCTTATTATTTTCATTTTACAGGTGAAAAAACTGAGGCTCAGCAAGGTTAGGTAACTTGCCCAAAGCCACAAAGCCGTGAGAGGGCGAGCTTGGCCCTGGCCCCATGTGGAAACGGCCTGGCGGGGCGCGGGGGGTGGGGGCGGGGGGATTGGACAGGGCAGACTGCACAGGCAGAGGAGGGTGAGCCACCTCTCCTCTTCCCTGAGGACGCAGGCAGGGTTTGCTTTTGTCTCTCTAGACCACATGCTTCCCTCATGTGCTCATCTTATTGCTCAGTTGGAAGGATGTCCCCTGTCCCTCCCCCTGTCACAGCCAGGAACCTGCTGGGACCTCAGGAGTCAGCCACCTCCTGTAGCCCACCTCCTGGAATATGAGAGCGAGCACGCCCTCCTCAGGAGTGGCCGCCACACACAGGGTTTCTAGTCCTGTCCACTGACCAGCGTCCTGGTCCCAGGCAGTGGCAGCGGGGACAGCGGGAGGAGACTGTGGCCAGCTGGGCAGGGCCTTTGCAGTGTGGGTAGCAGTGTGCGGTGTGCGGTAGCGGGCAGGGCGAGCAGTGTGGAGAGGGGAGGGAACAGACTCCAGAGCCATCGGTCCTTCGGCCTCGGGCAGCAGGCCTGAGAGACCGTTTTCTTTAGCAACTTTCCTCTGCCCTCTGCCTCCTTTCTTCGTATCTTTTCTAGGCTCACTGCTCCTGGCTGCCAGGACCCCCAGCAGTGGTCCCCTCTGGCTGGGTTGGACCCGGCCCCTCCCACCCTGACCCCCCTCCACCAGAACCTGCCTTTCCTGCACCCCATTGCTTGGGGCTCCCTGCTCTCTGTGCGTCTGACGGTTCAGAACTGTTAGGGATGCACAGGCGAGGATGAAGCCTGGAAAATAAAACCAGCCCCCTGTGCTAGCGGCCCTCCCCGCTGCCCCGCCTCAGACGCGGGTCTCCTCCCCAACCCAAGCCGAAGGGCCTAAGGCTTCCTGTCTAAGCTTGTTACCTATGCCTTTATACACAACTAGAGGCCCAGTGCATGAAATTTGTCCATGGGGGGGGGGCGTCCCTCAGCCTGGCCTGCGCCCTCTCACAGTCCAGGAGCCCTCGGGGGATGTCTGACTGATGGGGAGCGGGCCTAAGCTGTCAGTTGGACATCCTTAGCATTGCCACGGAGGCGTGACAGGCTCCAGCTACTGCTGCTGTGCTCGCCAGCCATGAGCCCGGCTTCTGTCTGAGCAGCGCTCCCCCTGTGGGAGTGCACTGACCACCAGGGGGAAGCTCCTGCATTGAGTGTCTGCTCCCTGGTGGTCAGTGCTCGTCATAGTGACTGGTCGTTCTACTGTTTGGTCAATTTGCATATTAGCCTTTTATTATATAGGATGAACACTTAAGCATTAACCGCTTGCGTAGCTACTGCAAGAAAAATTATGAATTCAATAAACTAAATTTATTTGAACATTAAATACTGTTTCACACTGAAACTAATAAAACATTTAATGAAAATCTCAAGTCTGATATGTAAGATTCTCTTAAATGTCTTAAAACCCCCTGAGAAGCGAACAAAGAAGCAAGCTATTGTAATGATTACAACACTGATCACTTCACTGCCATTAAAATCAGTTACAAGGCAAGAACCACGGATCTAAACTTTATTCTTTGCTCGGCTGGTGTGGCCCTGTGTTTGAGCATCGACCAACCAAGAGGTCGCCAAGGTTGCCTGGGCTGGGTTGCCTGGGCTTGATTATTATTATTTTTTTTAATATATTTTTATTGATTTCCAAGAGGAAGAGAGAGGAAGACAGATAGAAACATCAATGATGAGAGAGAATCATTGATTGGCTGCCTCCTGCATGCCCCCTACTGGAGATCAAGCCTGCAACCGGGCTTGTGCCCTTGACTGGAATCACCCATGACCCTTTAGTCACATGCTGATACTCTATTTACTGAGCCAAACTGGCTAGGGCAGTGGTCGGCAAACCGTGGCTCGCGAGCCACATGCGGCTCTTTGGCCCCTTGAGTCTGGTTCTTCCACAAAATACCACGGCCTGGGCGAGTCTATTTTGAAGAAGTGGCGTTAGAAGAAGTTTAAGTTTAAAAAATTTGGCTCTCAAAAGAAATTTCAATCGTTGTACTGTTGATATTTGGCTCTGTCATCACCCCTGGTCACTCATTCTTGTTTCTGCTAAAGCTCGTACTTACAGCGGCTGCTTGCCCTCACCAGCCGGGGTCCCCTTTTCTGCTTCCATGCATGAAAGCCCCACCTCTGCTCTATCAGCAGGCACGTCGCTGACAGGAGAGCCATTCCCTTGTCATTAACATCGATTTTTAAACTCCGCTCTCTCCTGCTACAGCCACCTTTGCCCTGTTAGTATCTCATGACCGCGTGGCCTCTGCAGCCTCAGCTTCTCCGCCCTGTACTCCTCACCGCCCTGTACTCCTCACCGCCCTGTCTCCTCGCGCTGGGCTGTCTCCAGGTGGACAGCAAGCATCCGTGGCGGGCTCCTTCGTCCTTGTCAGCACCTCCTTTCCATCTTGAGCACCCTGCTCTCTGGCAACAGCAGGTCATTCAAGTCGTGTCTGATGCCCAGGCTCAGTGACCCCCTGGCCTCTCGTTCTGTGGACAGTGTTTGGAGCCCGGGCAGGGCTGGGCCACGTGAGAGCCGGGGCCTCCCGGGTGGGCTACTTTTAAGATACATTTACACTGAGGTCCCTAATTTAACGTGTTATGTTCACTGGTGGCACTTTTATTAGCACAGGTGTGTCATTAACCTTGAAGGCTTTCACACCACCACGGGCTGAGGAAGGCACGGCCGGGCAGGCTCTGCGAGAGGGAAGGGGAGGCATGCGCGGGCAACTCTCGGGTGAGGTGCGGGCAGGACGGGCCCTGGATCAGGACAGGAGGAATTGCTCAGTGATGTTCCCACCTGTACCCTTACCTGGCCAGGGCCTGCTCCAGCTCCCCTCACTTGGGGTAACACCATGTTCAACCTTGAGTTGAAGTGTGTCCCCCCAAAAGAGACACTGAAGCCCTAATCCCCAGTGCCTCAGCGTGTGGCCTTATTTGGAGATGGGTTCTTTATAGAGGTGATCCGGTTAACCTGGGGTGCTTATGGTAGGCCCTGACCCCGTAGGACTGGTGTCCTTATGAAGAGGGGAAAAGGACAGGACACACAGAGGGAAGAGACATGAAGACACAGGCGAACATCATCAACAAGCCAAGGAGTGTGCTGGCGGGGGCGGGGGGCGCGGGGGCGCGGCGGTGGGGGGCGCGGGACAGATTTTCGCTCAGGCTCCTCAGCCAGCACCAGCCTGGCCCACCTTGAGCTCAGACTTCTAGTTCCAGGTGCGAGACACACTTTCTGGATGTGTAGGCCCCAGTTTGCGGTGGTTGTTGTGGCAGCCGGAGTAAGTTCATACAAGCCCTCGTATTCACGCCCTTTGCCGCCTCTCTGCCTTCTCTCCAGGGTCCCTGGAGTTGCCACTCGTCACCTGCCACTAAGTGCAGCAGACTCCGGGACACTTTCCTAAGAGCGGGTTGCATTATTCACTCATTTAGCTGTTAGGATTTGCAGACCTACTGTGTGGCTGCAGCAGGAACAGGGCTCCCGTGGCTCCTCCTCCTGCCTCCTAGAGCTCAGGCTGATGGCAGAGAAAGACACAGTCACATGTTCATGCAAAGAAGGCTGAGTTTAACATGGGGGAGTGCGGGAGAGGAGGGCAGCCCCGTGTGAGAGTCCCATGAGGGGCGGGAGAGGCAGGCGGGCACTTCCAGTGGAAGGCACAGGGTCAGGCCTGAGGGCCGCAGAGAGGGGTGGAGGGGAGGTGCTGAGCAGGTCCTGCGGGACCGTGTAGGCTGTCTAAGATGTTGGGTTTTATCCATATGGGAAGAGACATGGGAATTCAAAGTTTGAGA
Source organism: Plecotus auritus (assembly GCF_963455305.1). NCBI lineage: Eukaryota > Metazoa > Chordata > Mammalia > Chiroptera > Vespertilionidae > Plecotus > Plecotus auritus. The sequence continues at coordinate 102,370,949 of NC_137775.1, forward strand.
GGGGGGAACGTAACATATCTATTAAAGTAATTTATCTGGGTGCAGAAGGAATTGAAGGGGAGTGAGTGTGGATGAGCTAAGAGGTAGAATTTTAAAAATATGTTTTTATTGATTTCAGAGAGGAAGGGAGAGGGAGAGAGAGTTAGAAACATCAATGATGAGAGAGAATCATTGATCGGCTGCCTCCTGCACGCCCTCTACTGGGGATGGAGCCCGCAACCCAAGCACGTGCCCTGCCAGGGATCTATGAACCAGGAACTGACTTCCTGTTTCATAGATTGACACTCACCACTGAACCACACAGGCCGGCCAAGAGGTAGAATCTGATGAGCTGAGTGCTTCAATAATGTGGGAAATGGGTGCAGAAATGGGCGCAGTGCACGGGCAGCCAGGGAGGCGCTTGGAGTCTGTGGGGGCTGGCTCCAGCTGGGCCAGAGAGGAAATGACTCCTCTGGCCCCTGGGCCTGGCGCAGGGAGCCTGGTGCACAGGGAGGAGCTTCTGTTTAATGATGACATCTGCTTCCTGTTTATGACCTTCCTCACAGGATCCTGGTGGGCTCCTGGCTCCGTGGGCGCAGCAATCTCCTAATTGGCCTCATACCACAGGCTCTGTCTCTCCTAACACTCAAGCTGGGGGAGGGGCAGTTTCAGATTCACAAGGTGAAAAGGATAGGGAGGATGGTGGGATGGCTGCAGGACACCGTGAATGAATCGGATATTCCTAAGCTCTAACTTAAAAATGGTTACGATGGTAAATTGTATGTCGTGTGCATGTTAATTAAAACCTCAGCTCCCATCAGATCATTCCCTTGCTCACGTATCAGCTGGTAGAAGAGCTTGGAGCTGGCACGGAAGGTCATTCACATGTGGCCAAGCACGACGCGCCCCCCCCCCCCCCCCCATCCTGAGTTCTGCTTGGTGGAATTCAGAGAATGTTCGCAGAACCAATGAATGAATGTAGGGGTGCACCAGGGCCTCCGCCCATCCACCCACCCGTGCCCAGCCCTTGAGCCCTACAGCCCTTGGCCACGCTACAGCCTTTCCCTGTTGCCCACCCACCTCCTCTTTCTCTGTCTATTATTTGGTTCATTCAACCACTGAAGATTCCAGTTCCAGAAGATGCTGACAAACCTGGGGAACCCTGGGAAGTGGGGAATAGGAGGAAGAAATGGAAATATGTTTGGTTTAGGGGAAAGACTAAAGATACTTATTAACCATTTATTCTAATATGTTTTTTAAATATTTATTTATTTATTTATTTAGATGAAGGGAGAGGAATAGAGAGACAGAAACATCAGTGAGAGAGACATATCATCGATCAGCCGCATGCCCCCTACTGGGGGTCGAGCCCACAATCCAGGAATTGAACCCTGATCTCTTGGTTCCTGCGTTGACACTCAACCACTGAAGTCACACTGTTTGGGCCTGATTAATCTTTGATGTTAAATAAAAATACAATTTATTTTTTAAAATATATTTTTATTGATTTCAGAGAGGAAGGGAGAGGGAGAGAGAGATAGAAACATCAATGATGAGAGAGAATCACTGATCGGCTGCCTCTGCACACCCCACACTGGGGTTTGAGCCCACAACCTGGGCATGTGCTCTGACTAGGAATTGAACTATGACCTCCTGGTTTATAGGTCCATACTCAACCACTGAGCCACGCCGGTGGGGCTAAAAATATAACTTTAAACAGCTTTGCTAAAAATTTAAGAATAACCACAAATAAAGACACCCAGAAAGGATGGAATAGCACAGATGCACAGCTTGATCTCTATATTCATGGAGAAAGTCACATCAATGGTTACGCCCTGGTGCTGGGAGCTTTTCAACGTTTTACTTTGTAACCGTAGGCACTGTTTGAAGTTTTCCAAAGAGCATGTATATACATAGAGCTAGGTTTACACTGAAAACAAAGAAACAGCCCATCCTTCCACAAGGACTCTGCTCCAGGTCCTTCCTGACCCCTCACTGAACTCCTGCACTGCCTCTCATGAGGCTGAGTAATTATAGTTGTAACTACTGCAAGGAAGGGGCCAGACACTCACCAGGCCCTCCAAGCTCCCGTTTCCTGGAAGGCGGACAGGCGGTGTCCCCAGGTGATAGGGTTGTTGAGATGACAATCAGGTAATTGCAGCACAGTGTCTGGCATAACAGCTCAACGAACGTTTGCTGCTGTTACTATTACTTCAGTTTAATCTCAAACCACCCTTCAAGGTAGGCATTATCAACATTATAGATAATGAAAATAATGCTCAGAGAGGTTTAGTAACTTGTCTAAAGCCACACAGCTGGAAAAGGGCTTCCTAGGAAGTTAGGTGGAAGTTAATCAACCACGAGGAAAAGTCGTGGTGAATTTGCACACCATGAATGAGAGGGAAAGAATTAAGATGATGCTAAGGAAATTCCGGAGTAATTAAGTCCAATCATAGGGTAACCCTGGACGCATGCCTGGATGGACAGGCAATCAAGAAAGGAAAAATGAATCAATGGTACTGGGCCCTATCTGAAAGAAGTCTGTGACTGCACAAGGGGGCGGCTTTTATGGGATCTAGGAAAGGGGGGCCCCGGGGATAAGAACTGTGAGCTGTTCAGTCATTATTCCCTGTGGGGAGCCTGGCCCCTCTGGCCTCAGAAGGGACTCCAAAGCCGTGGCCCTTCTCCCGGCACAGGGAGCTACTGACTCATTCTTGGTTTTATTGGATTTTTCTAATTCTTCATTTTCACCTCATCATAATTTTTAATTGCGTTTAAGCTATTTTTTGTTTAAAACAAGGCTGGTATAAATGAATACATGTTATTCCAGGACTGGGTTTTACTGTGACCTGCATGAAATGTTCCCCAAATACACACCTCTCCTGTCTTTGATTTTTTGATTGGCGCTGGCCTCCCCTCCAGGGCTCCCGCTGCTGGGAGGCGGCGCCCTGTAAGGGGGCAAGAGCCCTCCACCTCGAGTGCTAAATTGCCCCCAAAGCAGAGACCCAGCGCTAAGGCGTGTGCCCCAGACCGCCCGGGTGCTGGAGAGCCCAGAGGGAGCCTCCTCGCTGCATCAGGAGTAAGCTGACGTGTAATGCTTCCCAGGGGCCGCCAGAAGGAGGAGGGGCGCCGAGGAGAGCCCGCGCTGGGCGCTTTACTGCGGGGACACCTTTGGGCGGCGCCGTGGCTGCGGCGGGGGAGGGACCGCTCAGTTTATTCCTAAATGGAAGCAGCAGCGCCTCCCTCCTTGTGCGGATTACATGAGACGATTCATGGGAACCACTCAGCACAGCTGCTGCTGCTACGGCCGCCTCTATTCCTGCGCGGCTGTTGCCATTAATCACCCCAGTTACGTGAGGAGGGGAGGGGGCCCCGCTCCGCCCGCAGGCCTCCGCGCGGGGCGGCCGAGGCGGGACTCGGGCTGGAGCGCTGTCCTCACGCTCCGGGAACCGGAAGGAGGCCCAGCGGGGCGGGGCCAGGGCCCCACAGTCCCGGCTCTACTCCTCCGCCTGCCTCTGCCCCATAGCTTCCTTCCTCGGCCTCAGCTCCTCGCCCGGCGCCCTCTCAGTCCTCCCGCGGCGCGGGGCGGGTGCTTGGGACAGGCTCTCCTCTGCCCCCGGCTCCTTCCGTGGAGTGAGGACACGCGAGTCCGCGGCCAGCTCCGGTCCTCGCCAACGCGCCCCTTCCCCACACGGTCTCTGGCGGGACCCTGCGCGGTGCCCGTGGGTGCACTGGCAGCGCCCGCGCACCGCACGGGGGGCGGTCCGTTGCGCTGAGGTCCAATGAATTAGCACCGGAACTGGGTGAGCCGACCTGTCCAGCAGCGTCTGTGGCCTCCCCCACAGGGTATGTGAGGGTCTCCAGGCCGAGATCCAGCGGCCGTGTGTTCCCCGGGCCGGCGGGGAGAGAAGGGGGATGGGGGAAGGACTTCCCTCCCTGGCGAGGAGGCCCGGCTTCTCCCTTTTGTCGGGTGTTTCTCTCACCTGGCTCCTCTCTACCCGCCCCGCGTGGTTCTTTTCTCCCTGCCCCCGCCCCCGCCCCCTTTTCTTTCTTACATGTTCATCCTCGACACCGGTGCTTCAGCTGCGAAGCACCGCACCGGGAGCCTCTTCAGAGGCAGCCCCTGCAGGGGAGGCAGGGAGGGTGGAAGCGCCCGGGGAAGGGGTGCCCAGGGCCAGAGCAGCATCCCGGGGAGAGGGGCCCAGGCAGCGTCCGCGGGGAGGGGTGCCCAGGGCCCAGGGCCCAGGCAACACCCATGGGGAGAGGGGCCCAGGGCACTGAAAATACTCTCAGGGCCTAGAAAATACTGACGTTTCCTCTAATAATGTTTCCATCACCTGAATCTGATTGCATCCGGAGAGCCATTTAGATGAGAAACTTCTCTCATTAAAAACGGTCCATACAACTTCTCCAGGAACCACCGCACTGGCCCCTGGCTGATACCTCCAAGGACCAGAGGGGGGCCGGGCCCTGCCAGCTCCACTCAGTGATCTGCGGGAACCTTCCTGTGTTTCCCCTTTTCTAAGCGATTCTCAGCTCTTCACAGCAAACCAGCCCAGAAAACTGCAGATGCTTGCACCACAGAAATGGGCTGAAATAGGTTCAAAGCACTTGCTCCTCGAGGACAGCCCTTCCAAACGATGAACCTATTTTTTAGTCATGATAGATGAAAAGAGGCTTCAAGAACCAAATCCACCCACTGTGGCTCAGTGCACCAGAGCCAGAGGCACCGAGATTTCGGTACTGGACTGTGTATAGTACACAAGAGGTTACCGTTAGGGTGAGCTGGGTGAAGGCTGCAGGTGACCTCTCTGTACTGGTTTCGCCATTTTTGGTGAGTCTATAATTATTTCAAAACCAAAAAAGAGAAAGGATTAAAAATGGTGGCAGAGTAAGTGGATGCTACATGGACACACTCCCAGGACCAAACTGAATTACAACTGAAATAATAGAAAAACTCCCTGAATAATCAACTGAAGACTCGCTGGAGAGAACCCTGATAACCAAGGACGGAAAGTGGAGACCACATAGAGACTGGTAGGAGGGCCGGAGGCGCAAAAGGGCTCCCATAGACATAAATGAAGTTCTGGAGAGATATCTCGGCTGTGGGGGTTGGGGGTGGGCGTACCACTGAGAACTCTGGGGTATAATCCCTAAGCTGAGCCCCGCAGCAGAGAGCACCAGAACTGAGAAGGGTACCCATATAATATCTGGCTGTGAAAAACAGCAGGGTTGCTGTCTGCCAAGGAGAGATGGCTGGAAATTCAAGCACCCTCTTAAAGGGCCAATGCACAAAATTCCCCGTGGAGCCACTCACCTTTGCTCTGGCAGAAGGAGGGCAGAGTAGATTGGAGCTGTGTGAGCAGAAGCTAGGATCAGGGGATCTGGGGTTAGAGCTCAGCAGGCAGACACCTCAGTTTCTAGAGCTGAGTCATTCCCTCACACAGCAGAGGTGATCTTTCTCATGTAGACAATTGCTATACAGGTGGCCTTGCCTGGGGGTAAGACAGTTGAACACCCTACTGGAAAACACCTTGCCCCACTGTGCGGAGTTTCTGAGGCACATTAAGATACTGAGAATAACAATTAGCCTTCAGGCAGCAGCAGTAGCACCACCCCTGTTTAAAAAACAAAACAAAACTCTCACCACACCTGTGGACGATTGTTTGAGGACAATTTAAGATGGAATCCTATCAGTCTGAAGTCATAGGTGGTCTCTGGAGGCTTTGAGTCTTTGCCTGATCCAATCAGTCAGAAACAGCATTTGACACTGTCCTGCACTAGAGATTGAGAGGTGTAGAAGATCTACCTAATACATAGTCACAAACCCAAACAGACATCAAAATGAGGACACAAAGAAACAACCCCCAAATGAAAGAACAAGAGAATCCTCCAGAAGAAGAGATAAATGGAATGGAGATAAGAAATTTATCTGATACAGAGTTCAGAATAATGATGGTAAAGATGCTCAACAGCATGAGAAAAGATATAGTAACTATGAAAACAGAAATAAAGAATTACATAGCACAAATAAAGAACAATTAGGAAGGAATACACAGCAGATTAGGGGAGCTGATGATCAGATCAGAGAATCAGAAGATAGGGTAGAAAATAATTACTCAAGAGAACCAAAAAGAAAAATCAAACAGGAGGACAGCTTAAAGGAGCTGTGAGACAACATGAAACATAACAATATTTGAATAGTAGGTGTGCCACAAGAGGCAGAAAGGGAGAAAGGGATAGAGAACGTGTTTGAAGAATAATGGCAGAAAACTTCCCTAACCTGGTGAAGGAAAAAGTTACACAAGTTCTGGAGACACAGAGAACCTCAAGCAAGAAGAACCCAAATAGGCCAACACCTAGACACATCATAATTGAAATGCCAAAAATTAAAGACAAAGAGAAAATCTTAAAGGCAGGAGAGAAAAGCAAACTGTTACCTACAAAGGAGCTCCCAGAAGGCTGACACCTGATTTCTCATCAGATACTCTACAGGCCAGCAGCGCATGTCATGAAGTACTCAAGGTAATGGAAAGCAAGGATCTGAAAACAAGATTATTATATCCAGCAAGGCTGTCATTCAAAATGGAAGCTGAAATAAAGAGCTTCCTGGACAAAAGAAGGCTAAAGGAGTACTTCACCACAAAGCCAGCATTACAAGAAATGCTTAAAGGGACTGCTGTAATGAGAAGAAGAAATAGAAAAAGCTAGGCATACAGAATTAAAATGTCAATAAATAAGTACCTATCAATAATAACCCTAAATCTAAATGGATTAAATGCTTAATCAAAAGACATAGGTAGCTGAATGGATACTAAAACATGACCCAACTATATGCTGTCTACAAGAGATCTACTGCAGAACAAAAGGCACACACGATGAGAGTGAAGGGATGGGAAAAGATTTTCCATGGAAAAGAAAAAAAAGCTGGAGTAGCAATACTCAATCTGACAAAATAGACTTCAAAATGAAGGTCATCACAAGAGACAACAAAGGTCACTACATATAACTAAAGGGGTCAGTCCAACAAGAGGATATAACCCTGGTAAACATATATGCACCAATATAGGAGCACCTAAATATATAAATAACTTCTAGAGGACTTTAAGGGAGAGATTGACAACAATACAGTCAGAGTAGGGGACTTTAACACCCCACTGACTTAACTGGGTAAATCTTCCAGACAAAAAGTTAAGAAGGCAACAGTGACTCTAAAGGACACATGAAATCAGATAGATTTAATTGACATTTACTGTATAGAACATTTCACCCCAAAGCAGCAGAATATATTCTTCTCAAGGGCACATGGAACATTCACAAAGATAGACCACATGTTAGGACACAAAACAAGTCTCTACAAGTTGAAGAAGATTGAAATCATATGAAGCATCTTCTGAGATCACAGTGGAATGAAATTAGAAATCAACTGCAGTAAAAACACCCCAAAACATTCAAATACATGGAGGCTATATAGCATGTTATTAAAAAATGAATGGGTTATCAATGAGATCAAGAAAGAAAGAAAAACTTACTGGAAACAAATGAAAATGAACACACAACAACCCCAAATCTCTGGGACACAGCAAAAGCAGTTCTGAGAGGGAAGTTCATAGCACTACAGGACCACCTCAACAAACAAGAAAAATTTACAATAAACTATTTAACCCTACAATGTAAAGAACTAGAAAGAGAACAACAAGAAAAGCCTAGAGTAAGTAGAAAGAAGGAAATAATAAAGATTAGAGCAGAAATAAATAACATAGAGACCAAAAAGCAATACAGAAAATCAATGAAACCAAGAGCTGGAAAGGATAAGCAAGATGGATATTAGCCAGATTCACCAAGAAACAAAGAGAGAGGACCCAAATAAATAAAATCAGAAATGGAAGCAGAGAAGTAACCACTGATACCACAGAAGTACAAAGATTGTAAGAAAATACTATGAACAACTATATGCCAACAAGCTGGACAATGTGAATGAAATGGACAAATTCCTACAAAAATGCAATCTCCCCAAACTAAATCCAGAAGAATCAGAAAACCTGAATAGGCCAATAACAACTGAGGAAATAGAAGCAGTAATCAAAAAACTCCCAGCAAACAAAAGCCCAGGTCCAGATGGCTTCACAGGGGAGTTTTACCAAACCTTCAAAGAAGAACTAACATTTGTCCTCCTCAAACTATTTCAGAAAATCCAAGAGGGAGGAATACTTCCAAGCTCTTTTTATGAGTCCAGCATTATCCTAATTCTAAAACCAGGTAAAGACACTACAAAGAAAGAGAATTACAGGCCAATATTCCTGATGAACATAGATCCTAAAATCCTCAACAAAATATTAGCAAATTGGATCCAGCAATATATTAAAAAGATCATACACCATGACCAAGTGAGATTTATTCCAGGGATGCAAGGCTGGTACAATATTTGCAAATCAATAAATGTGATAAATGACATAAACAAATCGAAAGACAAAGCTACATGATCATATCAATAGATGCAGAAAAAGCATTGGATAAAATCCAACATCCGTTTTTGATAAAAACTCTCAGCAAAGTGGGAATAGAGGGAGCATATTTCAACATGGTCAAGACCATAAATGACACCTATAATGAACATCATACTCAATGGGCAGAAACTAAAACCATTTCCCCTAAGAACAGGAGCAAGACAGGGATGTCTACTGTCACCACTCTTATTCAACACTAGAGGCCTGGTGCACAATATTTGTGCATGGGTGGGGTCCCTAGGCCTGGCCGGTGACCAGGGCCCGGCCAATTGGGGCCCAAAGGCCCTGGTGGGATTGGGAGAGGAGCAATGGTTGCTGGGCCAGGTGCAGAAGGAATGGATGCCAGACGCCGATGCCACCACCGCGCAGTTCTCCACCTCCCCCTCTCCTCTTTCCCTCGCCACTGCACTGCTACCGCAGCAGGTGGGCAATGTGCCAATCAGGGCCTGCTGGCCAGGGGGAGGGACAGGGCACAGGAGGTTGGCCACCAGCCCCGAGGAGAGAGCTGGCCCCCTGGGGAAGGGGCCACGTCCTCCGCCACCCATCCCCGGTTCCCCGTTCCAGCCTGGGGCCAGCCCCGATTGGGTGATCAGCCCGGGGGAGAGACTGCAAGAGGTTGGACAGCCAGAGGAGGTTGGCTGTGGGAGTGCACTGACCACCAGGGGGCAGCTCCTGCATTGAGTGTCTGCCTCCTGGTGGTCAGTGTGTGTCATAGTGACCAGTCGGTCCAGTCATTCTGGTCGTAATGGTCGCTTAGGCTTTTATATATATAGATAGTACTGGAAGTCCTAGCCACAGCAATCAGACAAGAAGAAGAAATGAAAGGCATACAAATTGGAAAAGAGGAAATAAAACTCTCATTATTTGCAGATGACATGATATTGTACATAGAAAATCCTAAAGACTCCACAAAAAAACTACTAGATTTAATAAATGAATTTGGCAAAGTTGCAGGATACAAAATCAACACCCAAAAATCCATGGCTTTTATACACCAATAATGAATTCTCAGAAAGAGAAACTAAACAATCTCATTTGCCATTGCAACAACAACAACAAAAAATTAAGATACTTAGGAATAAACTTAACCAAGGAGGTAAAAGACGTGTACTTGGAAAACTATAGGACTTTGAAAGAAGAGATAGAGAAAGATATAAACAAGTGGAAGAATAGTCCATGTTCCTAGGTGGGTAGAATTACCATCATTAAAATGTCCATGCCACCCTCTGTTTGTTTCTTTGTATTAGGTGGAGCTGGAGCCTGTGTTTGGAGTCCACATGGCCATCCGCCTCGCAGCTGCTTAGGTCACATGGCCTCTCTACATTGTGCTACTTTTGGTTTCCCTTCCTGGAGTCTCTTCTGATGAGTCAAGGCTCAAAGCTCTGCCCGCTCTTCGTCTGGGCTTGCTGTAGCGAACAAGCATGGGCATGGTGAGTGACTGTGCCGCAGGAAGCGGCTGAGGACTTTCAGCTGTAGGTGTCCCGGGCCCCTCACTGAAGACACACTATGAGAGCTTAGAGGCTGCTGCAGAAGAGGTGCAGTTAGCTTTCCTTGCTCCCATGAGTAACAGTGCTACGGCCTGCCTGTGGTTCTCTTTTTGCTCTGGTTGCCAAAAAGCTCAAAGCACAACTTTCTCAAGTACCTCATATTATCATCTCTAAGCTTTGGGATATTTCTATTCTCTTTTGCCTTGGTTTGCACTTAAAAATGTTCCCTGTATACTTATTCCACTATATGTGCATATCATTCCAAATGCTGTGTGGAAAGAGACAGAATAGAAATAAATGCACATTCAAAGTCGCCTCATCAACAGCCTCTCAGGGGGTCAGACAGGTACACGTACATGGTACACAGTGTCCCTTCCACACACAGCTCTGCGCCCTCCAGTCACCGCTGAGCACCCAGGGCCAGCACCGGATCACCGCAGCTGGTCTGAGTTAGCCGGGACCACACTGGCGCCGCGCTGGAAGCTGAGCTCCTTTCTGTTTCACACTAAGAAACAGGAATGTAAAGAAGCAGCTGGCGGGAGAAAGAGACTTTGGAAAGCAGTGTTGTGTAATGGATCAGTGTGGGCTTTGGGATCAAACAAGCCTAGGTTGAAATATTGTAATTTATTAAATGTGTAAATATGAACAAATTAATTGGCCACCCTGTACCCCATTTCCTCAAAGGGGAATCACAGTCCTATCTTGAGGGAATTGTGAGGATTCCACATACCTTTCTCTCACTGGCACTGAACGGTAGTGACGCTGGTGGTGATGCTGGGAGCTGATGATTAGGCCTGAGGCTGAAAGGGAAGCGAAGAAGTTAAGAAGCAGAGGAAGAATTGTTAGTAAGTCAGCGGTCACAGAAAGCATAGGGAACCTGGGGGAGAATGGCCAGGTGACTCTGATGGGCGACATACAGAGACTAAAGCAGGATTAATTAAACAGAGGAGAGAGGGGAGAGAAAATTCAGACAGCAGGTTCAGTGAGTGTGGTTGGTCTTCCCTTGGGTAAGCCTGGGTTGGCTGACTGAGCAAGCGGCTGGGTCACCTTCAGGACTCGCAGATCCCTCTGGGAACCGTGAGTTCAACCGTGAGTGTAGCAACATGGAGGCTGCCTCTGGGAGCGTCTGCCCATGACCTCCGTCTGCACCACCCCTTTGGTAGGCCACGTTTGCATCATGTATCTCATCAGAGATTGACTCTCAGGCCACAAAACCTCCCGGCCTGGGTTGCGGCATTTCCTGGTCTCCAGACTCCCTCTTCCTTTCCTAGATCGGAACGTCTCTGAGCAGCCAGACACCCAGGCTCCCCGCGTTCTGTCCTCGCCCTCAGCTTGCCCTGCCACTGGAATCTTAAGGCAGCAACTGGAAAGCCTTGTGCTGAGTGGGACAGAATGTCTGGCTTTTGGTGGGAGCTTGGAGTAAGTGGCCTTTAAAGTCCAGAGAGTCCAAGTGCCTGAGCTACCACAGAAGGAAGCTTGTTAAGAAAGACATAGAACCAAATTTTAAGGTCCAGGCAATACTTGGGCATCTTTGTTTCCTTCCTTGAGTATTGTTCCAAAAATCAGTTTCTTTTATGTTTGGCAGAGTTTAAGTTCTTTATCAAGAATTTACACCCTAACTGGTTTGGCTCAGTGGATAGAGCGTCGGCCTGCAGACTGAAGGGTCCCAGGTTCGATTCTGGTCAAGGGCATGTACCTTGGTTGCGGGCACATCCCCATTTGGGGGTGTGTAGGGGGCAGCTGATCGATGTTTCTAACTCTCTATCCCTCTTCCTTCCTCTCTGTAAAAAATCAATAAAATATATATTTTTTTAAAAAAGAACTTACAACGCAGTATCACAGGTAGTCATCCCATACTTTAAATAGGTATAAATCAAGCAATTGACATCATTCTAAAGTGAAATTTTAATTGTGCCTTGAGAGCATAATTTTTCACATTTGAAAACTTATTTCCAGCCCATGGCAGTGTGGCTCAGTTGGTAGGAGCATCGTGGTTTCCATTCTCAGTCAGGGCACATGCCTAGGTTGCGGGCTTGATGCCCGGTCAGGGCGTGTAGGAGGCAGCTGCTTGATGTTTCTTTCTCATCTCTCTCTCTCTCTTTCTCTCCTCTCTCTCTGAAAATCAATGAAAAATGTCCTTGGGTGAGGATTAAAAAAAGAAAAAGAAATTATAGAAATTCCATCCACTTATGTGAACTTATCAGAAATAAGCAGAGCAGATATACCAACATTACATTTAGCAAGAGATGATAAAACATGAACAACAATAAATTAAAACTGAGATGAATTGCAGAAAACATTAGAGAAATCAAAGTACTGATAACAATTTTTAGAGAATTTCAACAGGTAGGAAAAGCTCGTCAAGTTGATTTTTACAAAGAAACTAGAACATTGGCTCCCTCCACTCACCCACAGCTGCTCCTCTCCGGAGGGTGCTCCTTAGGAATCAGCTTATCGCCTGGGCTGAAATTAATGCCATTAGGTGGGTTCCTGCTTGTTTCTCTTGTTTCCTAAAATCCCAGTTCCTGAAATTCCTCTGAAGATTGTCTCCTCCAGGAGGTAACATTTGAGGTTCTTAATTAAGAAAAGAGCCTGCCCAGCCTGGCTCAGTAGTTGAGCGTAGACCTTTGAACCAGGAGGTCAGGGCACATGTCGGGGTTGTGGGCTCGGTCCCCAGTGTGGGGCGTGCAGGAGGCAGCCGATCAATGATTCTCTCTCATCACTGATGTTTCTGTGTCTCTCTCCCTCTCCCTTTCTCTCTGAAATCAATAAAAATATATTAAAAAAATTTTTTTTAAAGAAAAGCATTTCCCATGCTTGAGGGAGAGTAATGGAGGAGTAAGACCTGGTTGCTGACCGTTAGCAAGGGAAGACCCCTTCTGGGCTAGATGACAAGGGCCAAAGCAGAGGCGTGGAGAGCGTGGGAGCTGCGCAAAGGGACCTCATGAGGAAGCTGTTTTCAAGTGTGTTTACAGGCCTTTCTCCATCATAGGAGTAAATTGGCTTTATCACATGTACTTTGGAAAACACAAGAAAGTAAGTTAGAGAGTATTGGGCTCCAGGTCACTATGATGGGTGACCATCTGTCCCTTAAAAACCTCCAGAAGGTTTTTTTTATATTAGGATGCTACTGTATTGGGTGCATATATGTTTACAAGGGTTATATCCTCTTGTTGTATCGATCCCTTTAGTATTATGAAGTGGCCTTCTTTATCTCTTGTTATGATCTTCACTTTGAAATCTATTTTTGTTAGATATGAGTATTGCTACTCCAGCTTTTTTTTTTTTTCATTTCCATTTGCCTAGAATTTTTTTTTTCCCCATCCCTTCACTTTCATTCTGTGTGAGTCTTTTGTTCTCAGGTGGGTTTCTTATAGAAAGCATATATATGGATCATGTTTTCTTATCCATTCAGCAACCCTATGTCTTTTATTTGGAGCATTTAAGCTATTTACATTTAGGGTTATTATTGATAGGTACTTATTTGTTGCCATTTCTCCTTCTTACAACAGTCCCTTTAGCATTTCTTGCAGTGCTGGTTTGGTGGTAATAAACTCTTTTATCTGTTTTTTGTCTGTTGAGCTCTTTATTTCACCTTTGATTTTGAATGACAGCCTTGCTGAATAGAGTAGTCTTGGGTTCAGTCCCTTGATTTTCATTACTTTGTATACTTCATGCCACTCCCTTCTGGCCTGAAGTGTTTCTAATGAGAAATTAGCTGACAGTCTAATAGGAGCTGGTAGGTAACTTTTTGCCTCTCTCTTGCAGCTTTTAACAGTCTTTCTTTGTCTTTAATGTTTGCCATTTTATGATGTGCCTATGTGTGGGTCTTTTGGGGTTCATCTTGATTGGGACTCTCTGTGTTTCCTGAATCTGCCGTTATTTCTCCAAATAGGTTCTCTCTTCCTTGTTTGGATTCTTCTCCTTCTGGTACCCCTATGATGTGAATGCTGTTATGTTTCATGTTGTTCCAAAGCTTCCTTAAACTCTCCTCCTGCTTTTTATTTATTTTTTCCATTTGTTGCTCTGAATGGGTGTTTTTTCCTACTAGCCTTCTAACCCATGGATTCAGTCCTGAGCTTATTCTAGTCCACTGTTGAATTCTTCCAGGGTGTTATTTCAGCTATGTCATTCCTCATTTCCAAATGATTCTTATTTACTGTTTCAACCTCTCTTTTCATGTTGTTGTAGCTCTTAGTAAGTCCTTTATAATTCTCATTAAATTGATTGTAGTTCTCACTGAATTGTTTGAGCACTCTTATTACCATTACTTTGAATTCTTTTTCTGACAAATTGCTTGCCTCTATTTCATTTAGTTTTTTTTCTGGCGATTCCACCTTTTCTTTCATTTGGGGGTTGTTTCTTTGCTCCCCATTTTAGTTGTCCTTTTATATTTGTTCTTATGTATTAGATCAAACTGCTATGCCTCCAAGACTTTGTGGGGTGGTCTTATGTAGCAGGTTTTTTGTGGGATGCAGTGGTGCAGTTTCTTAGATCTCCTGAGCTGGGTGTTCTAGGAAAGTCCCTTGCTTGAGTTACTTGGGTTTTCCTGTTGTAGTTGGTCTTGAATGTTATTGTCTTGTTTGTGGATGGAATCTCCTCTCAGAGTGGCTGACTATGTGGCTCACCCCCGACTATGTCATGTGAGCTATTCTGGAAGTGCTGACAGAACAGAATAAAATGCAACACAAGAAAATGCAAAAGAAAAGAAACAAAACAAAAACATACACAAGATCCCTACAGCAACAATAAAAGCAACCTCCAGATAAGAGAGAATTAGGAAAGAGAAAAGAGAGCAAGACTGATAGAAGAAAAGAAAGAACATGAGAAAAATAACAAAAAAAACAAAAACAAAAACAACACAAAAAAGAAAAGAAAAAAGATAAAAGGATAAGGGAAGAAAAAGAAATATGTAGGTGCAGAGCTGAAATAAAGAAAATAAAAGTAAAAAATTAAGGGAATTGGGGAAATTATTTAAAATGAAGAAGAAAAAAAGAAAAGAATTTTGAAAAGAAAAATAGAGGATAAAGCAGATAGACCTAAAAGAAGAAAAGGAAGAAAGATGATAAAGCAAGAGAAAGTAAAAAGAGAGCAGGGAAAAAAAAGATTGAGTAGGAGAAGGGACGAGGAAAATTAGATATATGAATGCAACAATAGAGGCTAGAATAACAAATCAATAAAGCAGATAGGTAAAGAAGCTAAATTAAAAAAAGGAAAAAAAGAAAGGAAAGAGAAAAAAAAAACAGAAAAGAAAAAAGTGAGAAGAGAATAAAAAAGTGAAGTGGCATTTGTTTCAGCCGAGTTTAGTGCCCCATGGGAGCTCCCTTTGGATACTACTCTTCTGATGACCTTGGCTGACTGTTCTGTCTGCCAATTCTGGGCTTTCCTTGAGATATTTTGTTGGTAACCACTGTCAGACACTGTCCTCCTTTCGCTTTCAGCAACCTGCTTGAAGCTCCAAGTTTGTATTTGTCTCCACAGGCCTTGGCTGCCAGCAGGAGGGGCCAATCTGCCCTCTAAAGCAGTTTTGTTAGCAGCAAGGGGCCTGGGGCTGGTCAGTAAACTTCTCTTGGTTTCCCAGGCTCCATCTCTGCCCGCCTTTGCCTGTCAGCCAGCTGTCAATCTGAATCACTCAGAAGTCTGTTTCTGAAAGGGCTTTAGGCGGGGGAGGTGCTGTTCAGATTTCAGGGAATGTGGTGGTGTTTCCCGTTCCAGAGCTACTCTCAGAGTAAGTGGCCCAAAATATCACTCTGCCCTCAGCTGGGCAGAGATCCTTGTATGCAATCCAGTGGGATGGGCTGGAAACATGTTTTCTATCAGTTCTCCGTGTGGGAAAGTACCAGTCAGGTTCCCAGGATAGTGGTACAGATGGCCCCACCCTCAATCCAGTCACTGATGCTCCTGAGATGTTCAAACCCATAGACTTGGCCTCTGCTCTTGTTTCTCCTGAAAGCGTCATCCTGCACGGTGTGGCAGGCAGGGCTCCTGAGGGTGGGGCGGGCTGTGTCACCTGGGGAGCGGGTTTTCCTTTTCCTGCCCTGAGGCAACTGGGAGGGGCTGGCTCCTCTCAGGAAAAATGGCCCTTATGACCAAATGCAGGATTCCTGGCTGCTGCTTTTCCACGACTCCCTACAATGCTTCCCTCCTGTGTCTCCTTAGGCACTTCAAGTCCTCCCTCCCTGCACCGAAGCCTCTGGTGAGTAGCTGCAAATGCAACTCCTGGGCTCTAGGTTTAAAAAAAAGAAAAGAAAAGAAACTGTGGATTTCTCTCTGACCAGCTCCAGACTCCCCAGCGGCCAGCAGCCCTGCCGCCTTTCACAGCTGGATGTTGTGTGGGCTACTGGTCTCAGCTCTGGTGCTCCAGGCTGTGCAGCCAGCCTGGCTTCAGGCCTCGATCATCTGAGGGAACAGACCCTCCAGGAACCCAGAGCTCCCTCCTCTCGGCCCCCCTGCCGCCCTTGGGAGCTGGGTCAGCTCCTCTCACGACCTTGCTCTTCCTACCTGTCTCCAGGTGGTTTCTGTCCTTCCCTGACATGTCTCCTCCTCAGCTGGACCGCAGTTGGTAATTCCGGGTGTATGCTCTCCACGTTAGTTTTATTTCCAGTCTGGCTCTGAGAGGAGGTGCAAGAAGTTCTGCCTATTTGGCCGCCATTTCCCCCTCTCTCTAAATATAAACATTATTAATGAGTTATTTTGGTGCTAAGCCTTTGAAGTCTGGTGTGTAGTGTTCTTAAGAGCCTATCTGAGTTGGGCCATCTCCTCAGTGCTCATTGCTGTGTGTGGCCAGTGGCTGCCATGTGGACAGCATAGACCATGAGCTTCGGAGAGGAGACTGGCAGCACGTGCTTGTCTTGGCTCACACATTTCCTGAAAACAAGATATTTAGCTGTGAATGATAGACTGTTGAACATCTGCAGACCAGCCTATGACCAACTGCATCAGACCAGGTCAGGTGACAGCCTGAAGAGACACATTTCCGTCATGTTTGGGATTTCTGATTCCAAACTCCCAAAGCTGGCTGCTGGATCGCACGCACACACACACACACACGCACGTACATGCACACGCACAAGCACACACAACACACATGTGCACACACACATGCACATGCACACATACACTCAAGTGCCCATGTGGTGTGTGGAATAGCATGACCTTGTTGGGGAGCACATGAGACTTGGTTGCAAAGTTTGTAAGGAGGACATTCTGAGAAAAGGGAATTGTGTGGAAGGCTGCCTGCCCTATTTATCGGAATTCTGACTTAGGGTAGTGCTGAAGGCGGTGCCCCTAATTATTCCTTGACCTTTCCAAACAAGTCTGTGCACGTGCAGACCCCAGGGTGTTTACTGGAATCCTGATCCTTAATTTTTAGGTTTTCTTGCTTAAAGGACATTATAAATACTTGTGTCCTCCCAATATTACTTACCCTATTTTTTATATCTAAAAGATAAACTTTATCTCAAACTGCTGCTACAATAAAAGCCTAATGAGGCAGGCAATTGAGGCTGTCTGGTTCCTTTAGCCAGGCAGTCCCTTAGCCCTCTCTTTCACAGCAAACATTGTCTCGGAGTAATCCACTCATCTGTCACTCAGGGTCTGCTGGTCAGCCCCAGCATGACCTGAAGGTTGTGGTCACACAGCCACTCAGCCTCATTCTCCCGCTGTCTCCTTACCTGCTCAGTGGGCCGTCTTCCCTGTTCCAAGATGAAAATATGGGCAGCATGAAAGCTTTTCTGATCTCTTAGGTGCTAAAGTCCATTACCAACTAAAGTGTCAACTCAGAGACTTGATGACTAGTTCCAAAGTTAAATCCTCCAGCTAGTGTTTTCCTGGGGTAGACGGGGGTGGGAGGTGGGGCAGATGGGGGATGTGGACTCGGCTCCTCTTCTGCTATGTTACGTGTCTGTCCTCTCCTATCCTGCTAATGATGGTTCCTGACCCTCCAAGTCTGAGTAGAAGGGGAAGAGTTAGAGACTGAAAACTAGAGTTGTTTCTTGCCTGGCATGATGGTAAAAGGTTTGCACCTGCTGGGACTGGCATGTACTTAAAGCTGATTCTTCCTGAATGTTCATGGGTTCTGTGGAGACCCCTTGTCCCCCCACAACCATCACTGAGACTGCTCACCTGCAGCTCCCTGGTGCAATGAGGCCTTCTTCCACACCTGCTGGGAACCCTGGGGTTGCAGCAATGATTTCAGCTCACACCGTAGGTGGCCATGTAACACAGGACTAACTCAAGCCACACTGGCTTGCTTTCTAGCATGGCCCACACCTAGTGCACTGGAAACTCTTACATAGCCTTTGCCCCAAACTCGAGCACCAGGTCCCCAGCCCAGTGTCCTCTCCTACCCCCTAGCCTGGCAGATACCCAGCCATCTCCTGCAGTTTGCTGGGCAAGGGTCAGACACCAGCCTCCTGCAGACTGCCCAGTGGGGAGCAAGAATCTGCTCTATACTGGACAATAGAAAAAAGAGTTGCTATTATTCTGGATTAGACATTTATATACACAAAGTGATACTGCTTAACACCTGTAGGCGACAAGAAAAACTCTGGAACCTTTCTGACTCGGGGCAGGAAAGAAAGACAGGACCGTTGGCGGCCATGGACACTTTCCATGGCTGCACTGATTTTCGACTGTCATCACAGAGAGCGAACAACTGTGCCAGGAGAAAAAGAGCTGTTTCTTGATTTATCGGTGACCCAGCAGGTCAGACAATAATCCAACCCATTTCATAAAGGGGAAACTATGACAGAGCGAGCACACGCTGTCTGAAAGGGGAGAGCAGATAGAAGCCAGGTTTTCTGACTTCCTTTCTGGTACCAGTTTTTTTTTCCTGCTGTCTATTTTCACTCTACAGAGTGAAAGATACGGACCCACAGAATGTGAGTGTGGCAAAGACCATTAGAAATCCTGCAGCTACTAGAACAAGAGCCCCGAAGTCAGGGCAGTCACTCCCACCCTGGCCCAGTGTGGGCACTTACTGAATGTGTGCAGAACAAATCAATGTGATTGAATGAACGAACGAACGGGGTAGCTGCTATGTGAGGAAAGAAAGCTCCAGAAATGACCCAGCAACATTCAAGAAGTGTGGTAACCTTTACATTTCACATCTCTTAAGTGGGGACACCTCTTACAATCAATGACATGTCCGTACAACTGACTGTGTTTCTTTCTTACTGGTGAACGGAATAAAGTATGTTTTCCAACAAATGGAGTCTAAGGTTCAATGGAAAGTGGTAGCTGTTTGTGGACATATGCTGTGTGTGTGTGTGTGTGTGTGTGTATGTGTGTGTGTGTGTGTGTGTGTGTGTGCGCGCGCGCGCGCGCTTACTGTCATTACGTTCCCACCCCATTATTTCTTTTCACATGCTGAATATGTAATTCTAATTAATCTTCATTCATGTCAGTTTAACAAATTTTACCAGAACCCAATTTTTCTAATGGCCACTTCTCATCCACTGTGACATTCATGATATTTATTTGACTTTGCCACTGGGTTCTGCTTTTTAAAATACTTCAGGCTCTGTGATCCAGTATCCAACACTGCCTTACACCTCAGCTCCATTCACAAATAGTGTGTCCACAGCAAGCTGCGGGCACGAGCAGGGGCGAGAGCGGGCCGTGCGGTCTGCTCAGGAGTGCACCCAGCGCTCACCTTGCTTGCTGTCCTGTGTGGTCACATCGCTGATGGTAAGTGTCGCTGCTGAAAGCTCCACAAATTTGTTTAAGGCTCCGAAGAAGGGTGCAGAACAAAGAGGCATTTCACACTTTTGCAACTGCCCCAGAGCAATGCCCATGAGCTTCCTGCTGCCAGGCACCCTGCGGGCAGCAGCTGTCTATGTGGCTGTCCACTGCGTGGCAGGGCCACACACAGCAACTGGCATATGTGTACTTGGGAAGGACCTGCTGGTGGTCAGGCGAGTCATCACATGGCACCTCTGGGCAGAGCGTGGGACTGGGAAAGGCAGAGGAAATCATAAATACCTTGAAGCGCCCGGACTCAGGTGGGTCCTGAGCTAAAAACGGAGTGACTCCACCTTGGCCAGTCTTCAAATTCTTTCCAGGGTGTGGCCCGAGATGCTGCACATATTTTTAAAAGCAGGACACACTTGTCAAGGCAAATATATGCCTTCGATGTCAAACTGGTGACAGCCCCGCCGCACACTGTACGCACAGGGGTGGTCTGATTGTGTGTGTGTGTCGGCCACTGGTTTTCAGGCTGGGCCCCCAGGAATGGAGACCAAGTCTGGTTTCTCTAGTTGCCCTAAAACCCCAAACAGATCAAAGACAAGATCCACGAGCCTGCCCTGGGAGCCCAGAGAAGAGGGGGCAGGATGTGGGTTCACACCTGTGAGGGACCCTTGAGGAGGGCGCTGAGCCGCTGGTTCAGCTCTAATGAGGTAAACAGTGAGGATCCTGGAGCCAGAAGGCCTGAGTGTAATGCCATCCCCCTCACCCCACTCTTCCACTTACCAGTCATGTGTTTGGGGCGATTAACTCCTCTGATCCTCTGTCTTTGATTTCTAAGGTGGGGTGATTTTCCTACCTCACAGAGCTCACGTGAGGGTCCAGAGATGATGAGTGTGAAAGGAGCATGGGGTGCCCATAAATGTGTCAGTAATCCCTGGCCAGCCCCTTCCCTTGGGAAGCTTTCCCTGGCCTGCATGGCCCCTCCTTCCGGCTGCACCCCAACACCTAGCTCCATTGGAGCACTCAGCACATCCCACTCCAGGGTGGGACAATGTCATTCACTTGGTCAATCTGTCATCCTTGTTCGCAGAAGAGTTCCCAGAACATATAGACAATCATTTAAAGATTTTTCATTTCTTTGTATTTCCAAAGAAGACCAAAACTAAAGCATGAATTTATTTATTCCAAAATATGTATTTCATCAAATGTAAGATGACACTGAGTTCAAGATGCGCCATTGCTCATGTCCACTGAGAGGGAGGAGCACAGCCAACTGAACAATGGCACCTCTGACCGGGGGAGACACGCCCTGTCAGGCTCCCTTGCTGCAGCAAGCCTGGCGTGCGCCTGCCGGCCACACAGACTGAGCGCCCGGGGACCTGGCAGGAGTGGACGAACACAGACGGTGCAAGTGAATTAAAGCGTGACCAAGGGACGCTCAGTGGTGGTCAGCTCCATATAGGAAATTAACATGGTGACACAGGTAGAGAGAGGTTTGGGATGAGTCATAGGAAAGGTCAAGACTAGGTCTGAAAACCACGTGGTCTGAGGTATGGGGCCACAACTCTGTGCCAGTGCCGAGTCTCGGGTGGGCACTATCATTGCATGTTCTCATTTGTCAAGATGGGCCTGGGCCAGCACGGGCCTCTGGAGCACTGTGGTGTGGGGTGACATGCCATCCGGGCTGACCTCCAGCTCGGGCAGTCCTGGGAAGGGACGCTGGCCCGCTCCTCACTCTGGGTGGCAGAGGATCAGCCTTTGCCAAGTGGGTCACCTGGATGTCGCCTTGCTCTTTTTAAAAAATCCTCACCGGATGACATGTTTTCATTCATTCATTTTTTTTTTTAAGAGAGAGAAAGGGAGAGAGAAATATCTATGTGAGAGAGAAACATAGATTGGTGGCCTTCCCCATGCACCCTAACTGGGGATTGAACCTTCAACCTGGGTATGTGCCCTGACTGGGAATCAAACTTTCCGTGCACAGGACAATGCTCCAAGCAGCTGAGCCACTGCCCGGGGCTTGTATTTAACAATAAGTGAGAAGTCCTTTAAATGCTGGGCTTTACACAGAAAAAAAGGAGGATTAGCTGAGTGGGCTGAGCTCAGGCCCGAGTGAGCTGTGTGCAGACCCTGGGAGGCGGCATGCGAAGGCAGTGTGACACATCACAGGTTCATCGTGAGTAAGGTATGATGTGGCTTGAGAGCCAACCAACGGATCTTGTAGTTCAAGGTCCCAGGAGTGGGTAAGGGAGGCATTTGTCTTACTTTTAAGGCTTCAGTTTTTTCTGGATGTTTCTACAGCAGCTTTGCCTTGTCCTTCTCTACCTTCAGTAGTGTCCAGAGCCCAGACAGCTGTGCATCTCTCCGTGGTCTTCAGTGCAGGGCCATGCCCTCCTTCCCGGTGGTACCCTGTGGAAGTGGCACTTTCTGGAGAAGGAGCTGCATGGTGGCATCAGGGGTGGACTCAGCAACCCCCCTGAGCTTTTGGCAGAACTGCTGATCCAAAGGCACATGTGTATGTTGGGCTGGTCAGTGGGCCAGTTGACTTCTAGTGTCCCTCATGCCTCTACCCTATTGTTACAGTGAGCAGCTAGTTCAGTGTTAGAAAGAAGGTGAGTCCCCAAACCAGGGGTCCTGGCAGAACTAAAGGACACTGGGGCCAGGCACCCAGGCAGCATCTTTCCCCCTGCAGGGGGCTGCGGGTGCATGCAGGCGCACACACAGCGGGTGTTCACTTGGGGTTTATCCCTTACCCATGTCATCTGCCCCTCCTCTGATTGGCCAGAGCTTGGGCTCACACTCTTGCCCGATTGGCTAATTCAAAGGAAAAAGAAAGGGGTTGACCTTTGCTGTTTCAAAATGGCGGCCCCCAGGGGAGTGCAAGTCGTGGAGCCAAAATGGCAGCCACCCACATACCTTCTGTGACAGGAAATAGTACCTGTTATTCTCACAGTGTTAACCAAAGAGAAAGGAGCAACGCTGGCTAAGGTTAACTAAGTCGGGAAACAACAGCTTCCCAGCAACCCCGGGGAGAACCCTTCCCCTCCTCCCCACCGCGGGCAGGAAGACCAGCTTTCCAAGCTGGGGAGCCAGGACGGCCGGGGAGAGGATAAAGGAGGGCCTTTGCTGGGCGCATGCACAGTAGGCGCCAGGGTGGGGCTACGGCCTGCGGGGAGGATGCAGGGAAGGGGTAGATGGGGGAGGCCAGCACTAGCCCGTGAGGAATTAGGAAGAAGACTGGTTAGTTTGACCCCTTCCCAAACCCAAGGCAGCCTAGGGAAAGCTAACCAAGATCGAGGGTAGTGGGCTGTTCTCCTGTAGCGGCCTCGTGGTGCACGGGGCAGAGCACCGCTGGGAGCAGATGGCCAGCCACGGAGCCCACTGTGGGGACCTCAGGCAATACGACCCCTAACACCACGTGCAAGCTTCCCCCGGAGGACACAGACCAGGAGAAGCCTGCTGACCCGGGCGTCAGGCCACACAGGACTGGAAACTGTGCTGAAGGCACCTGCT
This sequence comes from Plecotus auritus, assembly GCF_963455305.1. Taxonomy (NCBI): domain Eukaryota; kingdom Metazoa; phylum Chordata; class Mammalia; order Chiroptera; family Vespertilionidae; genus Plecotus; species Plecotus auritus. Next base: position 102,394,125 of record NC_137775.1, read on the forward strand.
CGCACACCTGCGTGACTCAGCCCCAGGCCCACTGACAGTTTCCCACCAGCGACTGCGTATGAGGAGGATACTCCAGCCCCAGGGCTGCCAGAATCGCCCATGTCCCCTGGCTGCGTGCTGTGCAGCCCCTCCCATCGGATAGCCCACCCCCAGCCCTTTCCCTAAATAAAATCAGTGTTTCTCTACCCACCATCTGGATGGCTGTGTAGCCTGCCCGTGTGCACCATCATGTTCACCTTTCACTTGGTGGTCCGTCCGGGGACATCCAGAAGGGACGCCCTTCCTGCCTTCTATCCCCTCACCTGCCCCCCGCACCCACCAAGGCCCCGCACTCCCCACCGCAGGCCTGCCAGATCGTCAGACCTGACTCCTGTAAGAGCGACTCACTTCATGTCTGGAAGAGGGCACGAGGGGCCGAGACTCTCAGCTCCACGGGGCCACCCCTGGCGGCACGGGTCACCCCCTAAAAGCCGCCAGGGCAGCGCCGCTAGAGGACACAGGTGAAGGACACACGGCTTGGAACCCGCAAGATTGCATTCGGCAGCCGCAGGCCCCAAGCCAACGTGGAGCACCCGAGGCCCACTGCACACTAGGAAAATGCACACACGCCCAAAGCCGGCCCCAAACACCCTGCAGGGTCTTATTTGGGGGACGGTGAGTCTGGGCATTGCCCATTCCGGCGTGTCAGGGGGAGAGAGCCCGGCTGGTCGTGTCACATTAGGGTTTTACTGGGAATCCAGCGCTGGGTCCAGCCAGTTTACTAGGGAATAAACAGCGGGGACGCTCCTATTTATCCCCAGTCGCTGGGATAACCATCATCTTGTTCTCTATCGATGGGCGCAATTTGAATCTTATTCAACTTGTAATTCAGAATACAATACAATAAAAATTTTACATAGAATTTATTGTCATCCAAGTATTGTATTCTTGGATGACAATAAATTCTATGTAAAATTTGGAAACAGACTTAACCTGGGTTCTAATATATTAACTTATTATTCTGTATTTCTGACTCCATCCTATATAATAAAAGCCTAATATGCAAATTGTCCCCTCCACCAGGAGTTCCACAGGGAGATCGAGGGGGGTGGGTGGGGTAGGGCCGGCTGGCCAACCTCCTGCGGCCCCTCCCTCCAGCTGGCCCTGCCCCTGATCAGTCCCCCCCCCCCACCCTGATCAGGGTGGACAGGCCCGACCCCACCTGTGCACGAATTCATGCACTGGGCCTCTAGTACATAATAAATACTATAACTCCATTATCAAATGACAGTGGTGATGCTGATCATAGAGGCTGGGATGGCACCCAATAATCAACCACTGCCAGATGTCTCTGCTCTGCTTTCTGTCCATGCTGCTCACAGAGTCACTGTGCTAGGTGCTCTGGCTGTCTGTGGTCTTACCACCTGAAGCATCATTTCAAGGCCTTTTGGTGAAAGGAATTCTCCCATAAGTCAGATAGGCAGAGATGTTCTCTTGGTGAGATGTCAGATCAGGCCTTGAGGTCCCGCATTTCATACACGATTGAGATGAGACTCAGGTACTCACCCTGGGACCTGTCCCCACAGTATGTGCTCAGTAGATGCCTGTTGAACGACCAGTTAGTATGTCTATAGATGTGATCCTGTGGCCTGGCTCTGGGAGGCCTTGGGAGTGGCTGTATCTCCCAAGTAGACAGACTGAGATGGGCAGACAGAAAGGCATCGAGTGTTTAACCCATGCTAGGCACTTACCAATTATTAATTGTTAATTAAATGGATTTAGATATGTGACCTAGACAGAAACAGACAAACAATTTCTTTATTTCTTAGATCAGACTTAATGAAGATCTCTGACATGAGCCGTGTGTACCTACTCCAAATAGTTTTCACAACTAAGCCTGGTAGGTAGGTAAAGGCAATTTCTGGAGGAAGCAGAATGGCCAGATAGCATTGTAACAGTGAGCATTGCAACCTGCCCACCTTGCATTTGACATTGTTTCTGTAAATGCTGACTATTTTCTGGTTCCAGGAATGGGTTAAGCCAAGCATGTCAAACTCAAAGGCTAACACAGGCCACATAAATGAGGCATGTAGCCCACGGGCCGTGAGTTTAACATGCTTGGGTTAAGGCTTAACCGTTAAGCTGTTTTGACGTCATGGAGAGATTTTCTTACAGATCCTGGGAAACTGAGGGCATGTTGCAAGGAGGAGTGTAGGCCCTGGAGATAAGGCAGCCAGGAACCCAGACCAAGGACAGGCTTTACCTGCAGGGAGACAGCGTTCGGGGCGGTGTGTGTGTGTGTGGGGGGGGGTATCTGTGGGAAGACAGACAAGAAGGCAGAGCCTGGGCACTCACTAACCTTAGACCCCCACCCACCCCTCACCCAGGGTAAGAGTTCGTTTAAAGTGAAATGTCAGAGCAGTTTTTCAAGGTGCTCTTCTCGCTCCTGCAGACCACCCTACCTGACCAGTGAGCGCCCCTAAAGAGTCAGCCTGCTATCGGCTTAGGGGCGATAGGCAGTAATGGCGTGTTTTGTGTCCACTCTCACTCAGAATTAGGAGATAACTCAGAGCAGACAGGCATCCTTCTGAGTGTCCCTGACATGCTTATTCCCAGACCTCCCTCAGTGGCTGGTCCCAGAGCTCCAGACGGGGGTGGGAGGGGGTGGGGTATGGAGGGAGTGGAAGCCCGAGGTTGCCAATGTGAGGGTCCTGCAGAAACTGCCCTGGGTCTGATTTGTTCTAGAACCGAGTGTAGTTACGGCCTGGCCTCTTTACGGTGCCCTGCAGTCCATGGCGCAGGGATGATAAGTAGCCTCGTAGATGGATTTGATGGATGCAGGAAACAATTTTTCTAGGGAGGAAGATAGTGGTTTGGTTTTAAGACTTGGCTCTGCTCTTAAGCCAGGCCTACCTAGCTCCTGTCTAGGACTTGTTCCTGTGTGGGAACCATGCCAGAGTCACTGGATAGTCAAGGCCAATTAGAGTGTGAAGGCCTTGTTATTAATACACCAGATGGCCAAGACCACTCTGAGCATGGGAATCTTAATCAGGGTGTCCAAGGGCTATGCACAGATGCAGGTGCACAGCACGGTCACTGCGTGGAAAGAGGCCTCTTTTGTCTAAATGGATAATACTTGGTACTGACCAGCCAGTGTGCTGGTGCTCCTGCAATGTGAAGCGATGTGAGAGACAGAAGCTAGATGTGGAGGGCGGCTACAGCGTTCGGACAGGATCAAGCCTCGGACTGACTTGTGGCAAAGCCACATACAAGTTCCAAAAGGCTATGGTTGTAAGTTTGACCTTATAGTCTGACCATGTAGTCCTAGGTAGCTAAGGGATGTGGGCTGTGGGGGTGGGAGGGGGTGTGCCTCAAGTGCTGCCAAAACAAAGCAGAGAATGGCAACAACAGGAAAGAAGCAGATTTGAAACTCCCAAGAACATTGTAACATCTTGCCCTTGTTTTGCTTTGTGTGCTCTGACTATAAAATAAAGCTTCGGCTTACAGACAGGGTCACTGTTTCCTCATCCAGGCACAGTGATCCACCTGGCCCCAACTGTATTCTCTTGTTTGTTTTCTTTAATCCTTCACCACCCCTCCTCAGGTTCACCCCTGGCTGTGCTGGATACGGTTCACTAGAAAGCTCAGATGAAGCTCAGAGCTGGTGCTGCTGCGATGTAAGGCTGGAAAGACTGGAGAGGCTGCTAGGGAAAGGCTACTGAGGCTGCTAGGGCTGGCAGGGCTCAGATGCAGCTACTATGTACAGCTGTAGGTCTAGAGGCAGCGTGTGGCTGCTCAGATAATAGCTGTGGGTACAGAGGCTACTGCTGCTTTGTGGGAAAGATGTATTTGTTAACTAGCCAGTGTGCGGCTGCCTGTATGGGACTATTGTGAAGAACTGTTTTGTCTTATGGCTACTTGGGCTACGTGGCCACTAGCTCCTACAATAAAGACTTTCTTACTTACCTACAACTTCTCATGGCTTCCCCATCAAAGACCCGACGTCCAAGAAGGCCCAGCCCCTGGCAGAGGGGCTCGGCTCGCACACTTGGACCAGTAGGCAGGATGGAGCAGTGAGTGCTCTGGCATCCTGCGTCATCATTTTCTTCAGCTCCAGATGCTGCTGGAAATACATAATCTCCAAAAACATTGACGTCGTGCAGGGAAAATAAAAATATTTTGACAAATAGAATTGGGGGAGGGATGGAAATAGAGGTAATTCTTAATTTTTGAACTTTTTGGTGAAATATTTATAAGTTAAAAATTCAGTGAGTTCAGGAACACAAACTTTCCTCTTACTTTCTGGACCACAAGCCTTCAGAACCAACTTCACCCCCACTTCCCTCCTCTGCCGGCTTGGTCACCCCTAACTGCCCTCGCCTGCAGTCTTGATCGCCCTCAACTGCCCTCCCTTGCAGGCCTGGTCCCTCCCAACTGCCCTCCCCTGCTGGCCTGATCACCCACAACTGCCCTCCCTTGCTGGCCATCTTGTGGTGGCCATCTTATGTCCACATGGGGGCAGGATCTTTGACTACATGGGGGCAGCCATCTTGTGTGTTGGAGTGATGGTCAATCTGCATATTACTCTTTTATTAGATAGGATTAATTAATTAATTTTTATTGTTTAAAATATTACATATAGTAGTACATATATCCAATCTGGACTATTTGGTGCTAAGCCGTATCCCAGGAGGCCTGCCCCCCCTCCTCCCCCCCACCACCCAGCCCCCGTGTTTGCCCGTGGCAGCTGGTGGGAGGGAGCCCAGCTCTCTCACGGGCCTGGCTGGTCAGCACTCTGACTCCCGGTTTGCACGCGTCTCCTCTCCTCCCATGTGCCTGGGCTCCGGTAACCAAATGAGGCGGGAGCAGGGATTCATACTAGATTAAATTCAGGTCACAGCTTGGTATGATTTAAAGGAGACAGTTCGCAGGCCAGATCTGGGCTATTTCCTCCATTCCTCCCATAGGGCTCAAATCTGAGTTGAATACAGAGACTTAAGTAACGTGGAAATTTATGACAGAAGGAGACTAGACTTTGGGTGGCCAGCACGCAGTGCAATAAACAGATGATGAAATATAGAATTATACACTTGAAACTTACATAATGTTTTTAACAAGTGTCATCCCAATACATTTAGCTTTAAAAAAAACACAGAGCATTCGCTAACAGTGGATTGAGAAGAGAAGGGACCGCAGCCCGGGAGCCCTGCTTGCCTGCGATGGAAGCGGGGCGGACAGCAGTGTCCGGAGCTTCTCCAAGTTCACGCACCCATTCCACCGCCTCGCTCAGGGCTGCCCTGCTGCTCCCAGGAGGTCCTTCTCCGGTCTCCAGCCCCATCTCTGCCTGCCCTGAGGAACCTTCCTGCCCATCTTTCCCAGATCAAGTCTCTCACCCCTTTCCCAACACACGGTTAGAGGCAGCAGCCGCCGGAAAAGGGGGGGCCACGCATTGTCTTTTCATCTCAAGAGAGTCTGTTCGGCTCCTCCTCCCTTCTCTCCATCTTTGCTATTCCTCCTCCTTGGCTGGCGGAGCGGGGTTTCTAGGTGCTTTCTGTGGAGGAGCGGCCTGGCCATGCGGGCGGAAGAGGGACGTCACAGGCTGAGCAGTAACAGGGGATCCAGCTTGTCACCTGGGCTTCCCTGATGCAGAGCCCTAGTCCACAGCCGTTCTCCGCGGAGGCCTCGGCGCTCCAGGGGGCGGGCCTGCCTTCCCCACAGGTGGCAGGTGCCGGCCTGGGGTGGGCGAGGCCAGGTGCGACCTTGTGCTTCACAGAAGGAGCGCCACTGGCGACAGGCGTAGACACTAACCACTGTCCGAGGCCTCTCCTCCCCTCTCGGTCCTCCCAGAGTCCTCAGTGGCTCCTCTCCCGCGCCCTGACTCACTCCGTGCTGGACTGCAGGGGGCGCTCGCCCTTGCTCCTCTGTGACAGGTGGCGTTGGCTCACCAGGGGGCCTTCCTTCTCCGCCCCCATCGCCGAGGTCCTGTCTCTGCCAGCATCTCCCAACAAGAAGGGAGCCCGACCAGGTTCCCCTCTCAGATGGGGGCTGATTTCCTCAAAGTCACTTTAATGATGGCCAGTATACCAGATTTAAAATTATACAAACACACACACACATACATATACATACATATACATACACATGCATACACCTACATACACATATTTTTATTGATTTCAGAGAGGAAGGGTGAGAGAGATACATCAATGATGAAAGAGAATCATTGATCGGCTGCCTCCTGCACGCCCCACACTGGGGATCAAGCCCACAACTGGGGCATGTGCCCTGACTGGGAATCAAACCGTGAATCAGCCTATGAACCAGGAGGTCATGGTTTGGTTCCCGGTCAGGGCACATGCCCCAGTTGTGGGATTGATCCCCAGTGTGGGGCGTGCAGGAGGCAGCCAATCAATGATTCTCTCTCATCATTGATGTTTCTGTCTCTCTCTTCCTCTCTGAAATCAATAAAAATATATTTTGAGATTAAAAAAGGCAGCAGAGTAGGAGGATGCGGCACGGACATGCTCCCAGGAACAAGCTGGAATTAGAACTGAAATACGGAAAGGCTTCCTGAATAATCAACGGAAAACTCACAGGAGAGAACCCTGACACCCAAGGACTGAAGGTGGAGACCGCAGAGACTGGTAGGAGGGGCAGAGGCACGAAAGGGCTGGCCGGGCACCCACAGACAGCAACTGAAGTTCTGGAGAGATATCTCAGCTGTGGGGGTGCCACTGAGAACTCTGGGATCTAATACCAAAGCTGGAGTCCCCAGCAGAGAGCACCAGAACTGAGAAGGGTACCCACATAACATCTAGCTATGAAAAGCAGTGGGGTGCTGTCTGCCAGGGAGTGGCAGCTGAAAGTTTGGGAACCTTCTTAAAGGGCCAATGCACAAAAATTCCCTGTGGAGCCATCCTCCTTGTGCTCCAGCAGAGGGAGGGTGAAGTGAACTGGAGCTGTGAGAGCAGAACCCAGGACTGGGGACTCAGGGATTAGAGCTCAGAAGGCAGACACCCCAAGTTTCCTGGGCTGAGTCATTCCCTCACGCAGTGGAGGACATCTTTCCCACATAGACATCTGCCTTGCCTGGGGAAAGACAGTAGACCAGGGGTGGGCAAACTTTTTGACTCGAGGGCCACAATGGGTTCTTAAACTGGACCGGAGGGCCGGAACAAAAGCATGGATGGAGTGTTTGTGTGAACTAATATAAATTCAAAGTAAACATCATTACATAAAAGGGTACGGTCTTTTTTTTTTTTATTTCAATAGTTTTATTCATTTCAAACATTTTAACAAGAAGAATGTAAACACTAATTATTATAATTTGAAACTTCAAAAAATGGAGGAATCATAGCACAATAACATACCTTATATTGAAGATGGCAAAGGCAAAATAAAATTGCCTAACAAAGGAAAGGTACAAAAGCCTTTCAAATTAAACTTAAATATAATAAAATAATTTAAAACTAAAACAAATAGAAAAGAACAAAATGTGTAAACAGTAAATTAAACATTTTCTTTAGTGCAACTTCCAAATTATGCCCGGGACGTAGATGTAGATGGCAATGTAGACTGGGTTGAAAGGTTTTTGGTCTTTAAAACATCAACTTCAGTGGGAACAGTGTTGTTGGTCTCCTTTTTTAGCTAATGCATCAAAGTCTGGAGTTAGTTTTGTTGTGGCTATTCTCAGGATAGATCTGAGGTGTTCGTCAGTTAAGCTGGATCTGTGAGGGGCTTTGTTGATGTTCATGACACTAAATGTCTGCTCACAAACATAGGTTGACCCAAACAGCACCAGTATCTTCTGTGCCATCCTCCGGATGTTTGGAAAAGTGGCTTCATTAAGTGAAGCATAAAAGTCTCTTAGTTCAAGAGAGCTGAATTTCTCCTTTAGGACAAAGTCAGACTGAAGATCGATGAGTTCCAGTTGCACCTCTTCTGGTGCTGTTTCAGGGTTTTGTGACAAAGGACAGGCCACCAGTTGAAGTGACTGGTCAATTTTTTCAACATCAGAAAACCGACGACAGAATTCTGCATGCAGGTCATCCAGTGATTTGCTGTATTTCTTCATGTTTCGGATGGTCTCCTTCTGTGTGGCTAGTGTGGCAAAATGAGTGAAGACTTCGTCTGAAATTTGTCTGGAAAAGAAAATCAGCTTCGATTTAAAGGCTTTCACATTAGTGTACATGTCATGTACATACTGATCTTTTCCCTGTAGCTTCACATTTAGCTCATTCAAATGTGAAAATATATCTACAGCAAATGCAAAGTCACACAGCCAATTCTTGTCACTCAGCTCAGTAAATTCGTCAGACTTCCCCTTTAATTTCAAAAATGCACCAATCTCTTCTTTGAGCTCCCACACTCATTGGAAAACTTTGCCCAAACTCAACCAGCGGACACGAGAGTGGTAAAGTAAGTCGTGGTGATCCGCATCAGTTTCCTCCAGAAACTTAATAAACTGACGGTGCTGAAGTCCCTTTAGCTCGAATGAAATTAACAAGCTTTACGACTGGATTAACAACATGATTAAGTTGTAATATAGACTTGCACAATGATTCCTGGTGAATAATACAGTGAAGAAAAATAACATCTTGGTTAGGGTTCTCCTCTGTCACTTTATCCTGAATTCTTTTTAGCAGTCCAACATTTTTTCCAGTTAAGTTTGGAGATCCATCTGTCGTGACATTAGCAAGTTTACTCCATGGTAGCTTCATTTTCTCGATGACAGTAGACACCCGGTCATACAAGTCCTCTCCCCGTGTTTTTCCTTTCAGTGGCTCCATGGCTAAAAACTCCTCCGTAATTTCAAAATTGTCACTAATCCCTCGGATAAAAATTAAGAGCTGAGCAGTGTCCTTTACGTCATTACTTTCATCCAATGCTAGTGAATAAAACTTAAAGAACTCTGCCTTACTATTTAACTTGCTGGCCAAATCTTCATCAATCAGTTCCACTCGACAAGTCACTGTCCTGTGCGATAAGCTGAGTTTTTCAAACTTGCCTTTGCTCTCTGGACACAAGAGAACCTGCTGTCTCTATCATACATTCTTTCAAAAACTCGCCTTCAGAGAGAGGTTTGCTAGCTTTTGCTAATTTGAATGATAGCATAAAACTTGCTTTGGTAGTTGTCTCTTGAATTGCAGTTTGTCTGTGAAAGACATTTTGCTGAGCCTGTAATTTAGCCATCAACCTCTGTGCAGTAGCCTCCCGCTCTTGAGGTGACTGCTTGCTAGCATAGTTGCCATGCTTTGTGGCAAAGTGACAGCTGAGATTGTACTCTTTGAAGACTGCAAGTGTTTCCTGGCATATTAGACATACCGGCATTGATCAGACTTCAGTGAAAAAATATTTTGTTGTCCACTCCCTCTTAAACACTCGGCATTCACTGTCCACTTTCCTTTTCTTTGGTCCACTCATGTTTAATATTGGGCTAAAACCAACAGTACTGTTCTCTTATTAAATTCTTTACTAAAATAAGACAGTAAAGTATAAAACAAGTGATTAAATTTGCTCTACTATAACATTTTTGGTCTTCTAAAAAATATATATATAACAAAATCATCTGAAAAAGTTCAGACATGGGACAGAGGCACACCCTGACCATAGAGAACAACCCCTTTCCTCCATAGGAAACCTGTGTATCTTTCACACAAGCCCTTTGTTTATGGTAACACACATAGCTGCACATTGCTGTGTCTTCCAGACACACTTGTATGGGAGGTGCTAGGGCAGTGCAAAACATGGGTAACCAGTAGTTACCACTAGCACTTCCATTACTGGCAAAAAACAGCCGCAGTGCACATAGTGTGAAAGAGCCCATTATCAATGTCAGATTGCATCCACTGGACTCTATAAAAACAACCAAGTGCCACTTTTAAATGCCCATTGCAACAGTTTTTCTTATTAAAAGCTGGAAATGGCAGGATATTTATATATATACCCCTACTGTGACAGCCTGGCAGAGCATTACAAAGGAGAAAACCCAGCATCTGGTGATGTCCATAAGTACAAGACTTCAGGCTGTCATTACCAGGAAACGGTTTCATCCAAGTATTAGATATGAACATTTGATTTTCAGTTTTTCATTTGTCCAATTACTTCTGAAACCCTGAAATTAAGCAATTTTGTAATAAAATCTTTAGTTCATAACATTTTTATACAATCTTTTTGTTCAACCCACTGAATTAGGGTTCGTTCACACTAGCCGTGCTGCCGTTGCAGTGTGGTGTAGTACTGCAATGCAGCACAGCTAGGGTTAATGCAGGGTACACAGGTTTCCATCATGTTTGCATTGATGCTAATGTGCAGTGGTGCATGTTAACACAAATGCCCTGTAGCACGCATTTTTACAGGCGCAAGGGGGAGAAGCAAACGCAGCGCAAAATACATTTGTTTTGCCGCTAACACATGCGGTTAGTGGCCACGGTAGCGTTACTGATACTGCATCCGTATCATCAAAAAAATGCAGCCGCAGCATGGCTAGTGTGACATGTCCTCTGTGTGTCTTATTCCCCGCTGCGCGTGTCCGCAGTGGGAAAAAAAACTGTAGTGGATACAAGCCCTAAAAGCTGAAAGTCTTTGTTGTTTTATTAACAAGTCATTGTGATGTACAGAATGTGGGAACAGGAAAAAATTGTGTTTGAGTAGAGCTCTTAATATTACCTCAGAAAGGCTCTGATACTGTGCTCTCCAGGGGCGTGTCTCCCTACATCACCACAATAACGTGTCTACGCATTCCCAGGGTGATGTCGGGGGACACGTCTGCGGGCATTACAAGGAGCCTCTGGAAGATTGAGAGGTTGTTCCTTCTACTGAATGGGCGGATTTATATCAGAAGAAAGAGCTGCGGCCATGTTTCCAGATGTTGCCATGTTAACACTGCTGCTGGTGAAGGAGCGGAGGGGAGAGCAAAAGAACCCTCCGCTCTTTTGGCCCCACGGGCCGGATAGAACAGCCGAATGGGCCGTAGTTTGCCCACGGCTGCAGTAGACACACTCTATTGGAAAACACCTTGCCCTGAGGCCACTTAAGAGACTAAAAATGACCATTAACCTCCAGGCAGAAGCAACTGCCCCACCCTGCTGAAAAAACTCTCACGGACGATTGCCTGGGGACAATTCAAGTCAGAATCCTATTAGTCTGTAGACAGAGGCTGTCTCTGGAGGCTTTGAGTCTGTCTGATCCAAATAGTCAGAAACAGCCTTTAACACTGTCCTGCATTAGAGACTGAGAGGTATAGAGCAGTGGTCGGCAAACTCATTAGTCAACAGAGCCAAATATCAACAGTACAATGATTGAAATTTCTTTTGAGAGCCAAATTTTTTAAACTTAAACTATATAGGTAGGTACAATGTTATTAACTTAATTAGGGTACTCCTAAGTTGGCCTTTGCTAAAAACTCAAGGGGCCAAAGAGCCACATGTGGCTTGCGAGCCGCAGTTTGCTGACCACTGGTATAGAGGATCAACCTAATACATAGCACAAAGCCAAACAGACAACCAAAACGAGGAAACAAAGAAACAACCCCCAAATGAAAGAACTAGGGAATTCTCCAGAAGAAGAGATAAATGAAGCAGAGATAATAAATTTATCTGAAAAAGAGTTCAGAGTAATGATGGTAAAAATGTTCAACAGCATGAAAAAAAGATAGAGTAATTATGAAAAAAACAACAACAGTCTGAGATAAAGAATGACATAACACAAATAAAGAATACATTGGGAGGAATACACAGCATATTAGGGGAAGCTGAGGATCGAATCAGTGAATTAGAAGACAGAGTTCAAAATAGCACTCAATTAGATAACCAAAAAGAAAAAAAAAACAATTAAAAAACAGGAGGACAGTTTAAGGGAGCTGTGGGACAATGTGAAACATAACAATATTAGAATAGCAGGTGTGCCAGAAGAGGCAGAAAGAGAGAAAGGAATAGGGAGGGTGTTTGAAGAAATAATGGCAGAAAACTTCCCTAACTTGGTAAAGGAAAAAGTCACACAAGTTCAGGAGCCACAGAGAACCCCAGACAAGAAGAACCCAAACAGACCCATGCCCAGACACATCATAATTAAAATGCCAAGAATTAAAGACAAAGAGAGAATCTTAAAGGCAGCAAGAGAAAAGAAAAATGTTACCTACAAAGGAGCTCCCAAAAGGCTGACACCTGATTTCTCATCAGAAACTCTACAGGCCAGAAGGAAATGGCATGAAGTACTCAAGGTAAAGGAAAGCAAGGATCTGAAACCGAGATTACTATATCCAGCAAGGCTATCATTCAAAATAGACTATGAAATAAAGAGCTTCCCAGACAAAATAAAGGCTAAAGCAGTACATCACCATCAAGCCAGCATTTCAAGAAATGCTAAAGAGATTGCTGTAAGGGATGGCTGAGAAGAAGAAACAGAGAGAGAAACCTAGCCATACAGAATTAAAATGGCAGTAAGTACCTATCAATAATAACCCTAAATGTAAATGGATTAAATGCTCCAATCAAAAGGTGTAGGGTAGCTGAATGGATACAAAAACATGATCCAACTATATGCTGTCTACAAGAGACCCACCTCAAAAAAAAAAAAAAAAAAAGACACACAGGATAAAAGTGAAGGGATGGAAAACAATTTTCCATGCAAATGGAAAAGAAAAAAAAGATGGAGTAGCAATACTCATATCTGACAAAATAGACTTTAAAAACATCATGTTAAGCAAAATAACCCAGTTGGAGAAAGATCAATATCATATGATCTCACTCATTTGTGGAATATAATGAACACATAAAATGATGAACAAAAATAGAGCCAGAGGGAAAAATATTCTAGAATATAATAGAAGTAATCCTGTAATTTGCGGATTTTTAATATTTCCTACAACTTTTGTGATATTATACTATGGTAGTACAGTTTTGGTAATATTATTGTACTTAAAATCCTTTTATTCTTGAAATATTAATGTTTATTGCATGTAATATTATTATATGTAAGATCATTTTTCTTGAATAACCGGTGTTTATTGCATGTAACGTTATCATTTTAAAATTGTTTTTCTTGAGATATTAATGTTTATTGTATGTAACATTATTATATTTAAGATCATTTTTCTTGAAAGAAAAACAACTGAAAAAAAAATAAAAATATATTTTAAAAATATGGAAAATAATCTCTCTATATAAAGAGGTAATATGCTAATTGGTCCTAATGGTGTCACAGTAATGACCAATTTGCATATTGACAGACCAGCAGGAGGATGCGGGCCCAGCAGGGGGTGGGCGGCTGAAGCCAAGTTCCCAGGGGTCTGAGGAGAGTGCCTGACAGGAGCCGGGACTGCAAAGAAGGAAGAGGAAGTGGCCACCAGGAGCTCTTCCAATCCCCCTGCACGGACACCCTACCCCAGCCCCCCCCCCCCCCCCCCCCCCCCCCCCCCCCCCGCCACACACACACACACGGGGGACGGGGGTGGATGGACAGACACCCTAACCCAGCCCCCACACCCCTGGGGGGGATGGGGAGGCTGACCAGATGGGGAGAAGACCCAGCCTCAGGGGTCGCTGCAGCCCGCACCTCCGACCCCTGGCATCTTCCCCCACCACCCCCGCTAGGGGTGCCCACAACAATAGCACGCCACGACCACCAGTCAGTGCCCCCAAGGCACCCCGGGCCCCCTCCGCTGGGGTTGGGCATGCCTTTCCTCCCTACAACTCAAGACCCGGGTGGAGGCAGGCCTAAGCAGCCCCCCAGGGTTAGAACCTTTCCCCCCTACCACCCCTCCCGACAACAGCAGCGCCATCTCCGCAGCAGAAGTGTGCTGAACTCGCTGGGGGCACGGCTAAACCCGCCCTCCTAGCCTGCCTGGCTCCGCCCTGGCCCAGCCCCCACCCCGCTCCAGGAGATTGGAGCCCCGCCCTGAGCAGGTACAGCTGTGAAACAGCCACATACAATTTAAAGAATGGCACCAAGCGGAGAGGTTTGACAGTTACTCCCCCTTTGGCCTCGCCACCCCCCTAGCGCCCCCCTAATGCCCTGCCCCCTGCCAGCGCCTCCAGGGATGACCACCGCTACAGGGCTGCTGGCCAGAACCCACCCCTCCGAGGCCTGCGAAACCCTCTGCAAAGCTTCCATAGCTACAGTCCCAGGAAACAATCATGCCCTCCTCCCCTAAACAGCACCTGCTACCTGCGAGGGTACCCATGAGCTTAAAAATAACAATCCCTTCCGGTTTAGACATCACTTACTTGATGAAACATTTCTAGGTTTATTAGCTCAGAACCTCCTCAGGACAACCCAGTGAGGTAGGCGGAGAAGAGATTACAATCCCCATGGTATATGCGTATGTATTCAGAAATGAAGCTCAGAGAGGAAGTGTCAAGCCCAGTGGTTCCCAAGGTGCAGCACACGGGGCAGGGGGGCAATCTGATTTTAAGTGGGGGCAATTCGAGAATGAGTTAACAGTAAATTTTTTGCATTTCTTATGGTTCTAGGGGGCCTCATCTATAGCATATCCTACATAATAAAAGGCTAATATGCAAATGACTGAATGGTGGAATGACTGGTCACTATGATGCACATTGACCACCAGGGGGAAGACACTCAACGCAGGAGCTGCCCCCTGGTGGTCAGTGTGTTCCCACAGGGGTAGTGCCACTCAGCCAGAAGCTGGGCTCACGGCTGGCGAGCACAGTGGCAGTGGTGGGAACCTCTCCCGCCTCCGTGGCAATGCTAAGGATGTCCGACTGACAGCTTAGGCGCACTCAGCCATCAGTCAGACATCCCCCCAGAGCTCCCGGACTGCGAGAGGGCGCAGGCCAGGCTGAGGGACAACCCCCCCCCCCCAAAGGTGCACCAATTTTGTGCACCGGGCCTCTAGTTAATAAATAATAATATAAGACTAAAGTCTGTTTTGCATATGCACAACTGTAAACCTACTTTTGCCTAATCTGTATCTTAAAAGACTATAGTAAGGAAATGATATTTTTTTAGTCAAAAGTTATAATTTGCATGTAGTAAAAGTCACTTTTTCAAGTACAGGTTTTGAGGGCTTATTAATCTTGTTTTAAAACCGTAAAACTTTTAACTTTGAGATAATTTTAAACTTATAGAAGAGTTGCAAAAGTAGTACAGTTTCCATATATTCCTATGTCAATATTTTCATAGTACAATTATGTTTATAGAAATGAAGAAACCATATAGTTATGACAGTTATAGAAACTAACAACTCACTGTTGGTATCATGCTATCACCTAAGCCACAGAATGACTGTTTCTCTTCTCTCTAGATCCGATCCAGGGCCCCACATGCCATTTGCTCCCAGGTCGCTCACTTGGCCCTACAGTCAGGGACAGTTCCCCTGCCTCTGCCTTGAAGGATGTTGGTGCTTCGGAGGAGCACCAGCCAGACATTGTAGAGAGTGTCCTGCAGCTTTGGCTTGTCAGATTTCTTATCGTTGATTTGATTTCTTTTTAAAAATTTAATAGGTTTCAGGTATACAATTCTACAGCATCTGTATATTGTATTGTGTATTCACCTCCCCAAGTTGAGTCTCCTTCCATCACCATTTATCCCCCTCTATCCTCTTCTACGCACCCCCCCTTCCCTCTGACAATCACCATACTGTAGTCTGTGTCCATGAGTCTTTTTTTAAAAAACATATTTTATTGATTTTTTTAAAAATATATTTTATTGATATTTCACAGAGAGGAAGGGAGAGGGATAGAGAGCTAGAAACATCGATGAGAGAGAAACATCGATCAGTTGCCTCCTGCACACCTCCCACTGGGGATGTGCCCGCAACCAAGGTACATGCCCTTGACCGGAATCGAACCCGGGACCTTTCAGTCCGCAGGCCGACTCTCTATCCACTGAGCCAAACCGGTTTCGGCATTTTATTGATTTTTTACAGAGAGGAAGGGAGAGGGATAGAGAGTTAGAAACATCGATGAGAGAGAAACATTGTCCAGCTGCCTCCTGTACGCCTCCTACTGGGGATGTGCCCACACTCCAGTACACACCCTTGACTGGAATTGAACCTGGGACCTCTCAGTCCACAGGCCAACGCTCTATCCACTGAGCCAAACCAGTCAGGGATCATGAGTCTTTTTTTTTTTTTTCTTTGCTTAATCCCTTCATCTTTTTCACCCAGCCCCCAAACCCCTCCCCTCAGCTGTCAGTCTGTTCTCTGTATTCATAAGTCTGTCTCCACTTTGTTAGTTTAGTTTGTTCATTAGATGCCACATATAAGTGAAATCATGTGGTATTTGTCTTTCTCTGACTGACTTATTTCACTTAGCACAGTACTCTTCAGGTCCATCTATATTGTTGTAAAAGGTAAGATTTCCTTCTTTTTTTATGGCCACATAGTGTTCTTTATCCACTCCTCTGCTGATGGGTGATTTGATTTCTTACGATGACTTTGGGCTATGAATTGTTGGAAGGACACCTCAGAGCTACTGGGAAGAACACCTCAATGTGACTTGCTACTGGGGGTGTTGACCTTGCTCATTCAGTTAGTGTGTGTCTGACAGGACTCTCCACTGTAAAGTTACTCGTTTTCCCTTTGAAACTACTAAGTATTTGTGAGGCTATATTTTGAGATGATGCAAATATCCAATTTTGTTTAAACTTTCACCCACTAATTTTGGCATGGTGCCACTACTGTGGGATGGTAGTGGTGTCCCTCGTCATTTCCATATTTGTTAATGAATTCTTCTGTAGGGAATGTTGTACCTTCACCACAGAATGACTGTTCACTTATTCAGTTATTTTTTGATACCAGCACAGACTTGTAGGTATTCGCTGTGTTCTATGAGTTACAACCCATACTGTCCCGAGTTATTTTGTTGTTCAACCTTGGCCATTGGTAA
This sequence comes from Plecotus auritus, assembly GCF_963455305.1. NCBI lineage: Eukaryota > Metazoa > Chordata > Mammalia > Chiroptera > Vespertilionidae > Plecotus > Plecotus auritus. The sequence continues at coordinate 102,410,954 of NC_137775.1, forward strand.
CTCTTTCAGGTGAGTTCCAGTGCCTTTTAAAAATATATATTTTTTATTGATTTCAGAGAGGAAGAGAGAGGGAGAGAGAGATAGAAACATCAATGATGAGAGAGAATCATCGATTGGTTGCCTCCCACACCCTTTCCCCCCACTGGGGATTGAGCTGCAACCCCGGGCATGTGCCCTGACTAGGAATCAAACGATGACCTCCTGGTTCATAGGTTGATGCTCAAAAAGTCACCATGGGCCTCTCCCTCTCAGGAGCACAGCAGAGCCTTCTCTCCCCCTTTCCCTCCCCCAGGCGCCATGCCTTTGCCTTTCTCTCCCCTGAGCTCCAAGTCTCTGTAATTTGTTTCCTTAGCCTTCGCAGCCCAGCTGGCTCATCGCTACTACCTCTGTAACTTTCTAAATAAACTTTGTTATAATTTGAAAAAATGGAAAAAAGTCACCATGGATTCTAGAGATGGGGATTTTTTTGGGGTAATCTTTATTGTTGAGAGTACTACAGATGTCCCTCCTTTTCCCCCCATTGTCCCCCTCCACCCAGTTCCTGCCCCACCCAGGCCTTCCCCACCCTATTGTCTGTGTCCATAGGTAATGCATATATGCATATTAAGACCTTTGTTTAATCTCTTCCCGCCCCCTTCCTTCCAAGAATCTTCAGTCTGTTCTATTTCCATGCCTCTGATTCTATTTTATTCACCAGTTTATTCTTTTCATTAGATTTCTTATTTATTTATTTTGATTTTTAGATTCAATTGTTGATAGATATGTATTTATTGTCTTTTTATTGTTTATATTTTTGAACTCTTTCTTTTTCTTCTTCTTCCTCTTCTTAAAGATACCCTTCAACATTTCATGTAATACTGGTTTGGTGGTAAGGAACTCCTTTAGCTTTTTCTTGTCTGTGAAGCTCTTTATCTGGCCTTCAATTCTAAATGATAGCTCTTCTGGGTAGAGTAATCTTGGTTGTAGGTCCTTGCTATTCACCACTTTGAATATTTCTTGCCACTTCCTTCTGGCCTGCAAAGTTTCTGTTGAGAAATCAGCTGACAGTGGCATGGCTGCTCCCTTGTAGGTAACTAACTGCTTTTCTCTTGATGCTTTTAAGATTATCTCTTTGTCTTTAGCCCTTGGCATTTTAATTATGATGTGTCTTGGTGTGGGCCTCTTTGGGTTCCTCTTGTTTGGGACTCTCTGCTTCCTGGACATGTAAATCTATTTCTTTCACCAGGTAGGGAAGTTTTCTGTCATTATTTCTTCAAATAGGTTTTCAGTATCTTGCTCTCTCTCTTCTCCTTCTGGTACACCCATAATGCGAGTGTTGGTACGCTTGAAGTTGTCCCATAGGCTCCTTACACTATCTTCATAAGTCAGTCAGAGAAAGACAAATACCACATGATTTCACTTATATGTGGCATCTAATGAACAAACTAAACTAACAAAGTGGAGACAGACTTTGGATTCTTTCTTCTTTTTGCTCTTCTGATTGAGTGTTTTTTGCTTTCTCATATTCCAAATTGTTGATTTGATTCTCGGAATCCTCTACTTTTGAATCCCTTTATATTATTCTTTATTTCAGTAGTATATGCTTGATTTCTAACTGGTCCTTTTCCTTTTTTTTTTTTTTTTTTTTTTTTTTTGCATTCTCACTAAGATCCTTGAAAATCTCATTAAGTCCCTTGGAGTCTCAAGAAGATTCCTGAGTAACCTTAAAACTGTGGTTTTGAACTCTATATCCAGTAGTTTACTTTCTTCCATTTCTTTCATTTGTAACATGTTTCCTTGTCTTTTGACTGCTTCCCTGTATTTGTTTCTATGTATTGGGTAGAGCTGTTATGTCTCCTGGAGTCGGTAGAGTAGCCTTGTGTAGTAGGTGTCCTATTGGGCCCAGTGGCTTAGCCTCCCCAGTCACCTGAGCTGGGAACTCTAGGTGCACCCCTTTGTGGGCTTTATGCACTGTCTTGTAGTTGAGACTTGATTGCTGTTGGGACCAATTGGCTGTGAGGACCAGTTGTAGCTATGAGACCCCTTATTAGTTTCCTGTGGCTTATGTAACAAATACCACAAACACAGTGGCTTTAAACAATACAACTTATTCCCAGGACTCCAGAGATCAGAAGTCTGAGGCGGTCTTGCTGGCCTGGAGTGAGGCGTGGCAGGCTCTGTCCTCCAGAGGCGCTGGAAGAAGCTGTTTCCTGGCCTCACTAGCTTCAAGAGGCTTCCTGCACTCCTGGGCTCTTGGGCCCTTCCTCCACCTTCAAAGCCAGCATCATAGCATTGTCAGATGGCCATCTGATTCTGACTGTTCTGCATCCCTCCTGCAAGAACCTTTGGGATTACGTTCACCCACCCAGCACCCATATAAGCCAGGGTCATCTTCCCTCTCAAGATCCATACTGTAATCACCCTTGTGAAGTCCCTCTGCCAGGTAAAGTAGCATATTTACAGGTTCTGGGATTGGGATGCAGGCATCTTTGGGGGGCATTATTCTTCCTACTACAGGTCCTTTATAAGCACCCCTCATGGCCTCCAGCTCCTTAAATAGGGTGAGCTGAAGGGTCTGAAAGCAACCTCAGCAGACACCCAGCAAGGATAAGGGACCTCAATTCTATAACCATAAGGAAATGACTTCTTCCCAAACCATGCGAGCTTATCTCCTTTAATAACTAGCATCTGACCTGGTATTGGATCCTCTGTGTGCTTTATGAACTGGGGGTGTCTGCACCACTCACTGTAGGGTTGGGCATACTTAGGAAGCACCACTCTCCTCACCAAGCGGAAGTGCTCTAAATGGACTTGGGCTCAATGAGGACCTCAAGACACAAGTAGGAGACATGAGTAGGTAGCTCACGCTCCATGGCATCCAGACACATTTCTGACCGCTCCTCCTCACCCACAGTGACCTGGAGAGTTCCCTAGGTCCAGGTGATGAGCAAGGAAAGGCTAGTTTCCTCTGGGTCAGAGGCTCTGTGTGACATAGCAGTGCCACCAGAAAGTGGGTGCTGCCATGTCTAGGCTCTCCATGCTGCCCCGAGCGCTCTCCATGCTGCCCGAGCACTCTCCATGCCTCCCCAGGGGGCTGCAGAGCAGAGCCTTGAACATGCATCTGCTTGTTCACTTTGCCTGAGAAAAGAGATGACCAGAGTTACTTTACTCAGATCCAGATGCAATGGCCAGCATTGGCTGGGTAACTTGGGATGTGGAAAGGCTATGGTTGGTGAATTGATGACAAAGAAGTCTGGGAAAAAGGACTGTGCATGAGCCTTTAGGGAAGGGCACATATGTTGAGCATATTTGTGTCCCATTTGAATTTGCTGCTTTCAAATTCAGGTGGACCAGATGGCCATTCTGTGGATGCTGGCCAAGCCTTCTCTCCACCTGCTCTATTGCCTGCTCTGAGGGCTCATGCATAAGCAGACATAGTGTCAGGGATGGAGGTTCATGGGCTCAGTAGGATGCCTTCTCCTCCTCAAGGCTGATCCAGAAAGGTAGCCCCGTTGCTGAGTGCCCAAGCTGCCAACAGTAGAGATCAATGTCAACCTCGCCATGTGGCATCACTGTCCAGAGAAACCAGCCTGGAGGGAGCAGTGATCTGTCTTCATTGGAATAGATATTTGCCATCCTTGCACACAATGCTTCCACCAGCACCATGGTTACCGGCCTTACTGAATGCTTCATATATATCAGTAGAGGCCTGGTGCACGAAATTCGTGCATGGGGGGGTCCCCCTCAGCCAAGCCTGCACCCTCTCCAATCCGGGGCCCCTCAGGGGATGTCCGACTGCTGGTTTAGGCCCGATCCCGGATTGGGCCTAAACCGGCAATCAGACACCCCTCTCACAGTCCAGGACCACTAGCTCTTAACTGCTCACCTGCCTGCCTGCCTGATCACCTCTAACTGCCCCCCCCCCCCCCCGCCAGCCTGATCACCACTAACCACCTCTGCCTGCTGGCCTGATCGCTCCTAACTGCCCCCCTCCCCTGGTCACCTCATGCAGCCTGCTGTTCAGTCATTTGGTCATCCCTCACTAACCCCCCTGCCAGCCTGGTCGCCCCAGCAGCCTACTATTCAGTCATTTGGTCATCCCTCACTAACCCCCTGCTGGCCTGGTTGCCCCATGCAGCCTGCTGTTCAGTCGTTACTGTTACTGTGATGGTGTCCCAGACAATTTGCATATTCCTCTATTATTAGTATAGATGATGTCCTCAACCACATTTTCTAATTCAGGAAATCATAATATTGTCAGAAAAAGACATGCGTAGAGGATACCTTTTAGTTTTTAATTGAGGTATAACTTACATACAATAAAGTACACATTTCAATGACATTTTAGATATGTATACACCCATGTAATCACTCCGACAAAATATAGATGTTATCATCTCCCCTCCACAAAGTCCTTTCTCTGACAGCCACAATCTTGACCTTTATCACAGTAAATTAATTTCACATGTTCTTGAACTACATGTAAATAGAAGTATATAGAATGTACTCTTGTGCTTTTTGACTTATTTTTCTCAACATTATGTCTATGAGATTCATTAGTGCTATTGTGTGATTCAGTAGTTCATTTTCTTTCACTACAGGATTCATTCCATTGCACGAATACGTCACAGTTTATATACCCATCTGAATGCTAATGGATGTGGGGGAGTGTCCAGCTTGGCTCTATTGCAAATAAAGATGTTGTGAGACATGTCTTTTGGCAGACGTTCCTTTGTGAAAGATTCAGAGACTCACCTGAGAGACAGAGCCTTCATTTCTGCTGGACATATGTACTCAGGAGTGGAATTGCTGGGTCATAGGATACATGTATGTTTCATTTTAGTGTTGGCAAACATTTCTCCAAAATAATTGTATCAGTTTACACTGTCACTAACTATGTATGAGGATTCCAGTTCTTCAATATCCTTGTCAATACTTGGTATTGGCAGTCATTTAAATTCTAGTTGTTTGGTACATAGGAGTGGTGTCTCATTGTGGTTTTAATTCCCATTTCTCTGATAAACAATGATACTCAGCACCTTTTCAAGTGTTCATGGACCATTTTCCACCCTCTTTTAACTATTTAACAAATCTTCTGCCTAGTTTAAAATTACACTGTCTTTCTTTTGTTGACCTGTAGTCCTTCCTGCATTCCGCTGAGCCCTTTGTCAGGTGTGTGCGCTGCAGCAGCTGAGCCGTCTCTGGCTCTGCTTTTCCTTCTCTGACAGGTGTATTCTGATACTGAACTTTAATGAGGTCCAAGTCATAAAACTTTTCTTTTACAGTGAGCTGGTGCTTTTTGTGTCAAGTTTAAATATCTTGGCCTACCCCAAAGTTCTCCTCACAGGATTTTTTAAAAATTAAAAGATGATGTATTAAAGACACGTGGTACATAGTAAGCACTCAAAAACTCACAGAGAAAACGGAAAGAACAACTAGAAAACCAAGTAAGCATGTGGCCCCGATAATACATTTATTATATGATTCTGTGTCTTAGAGATGAGTTTTAGGTATGTAAACACCCGTGTATAGGACTCCGAGGAGACACAGAAATGCGAAACACTGACCAGGGCTGCAGGGCGAGAGATGGCAGAGATGCCGAGGGTGGTCGCTGGGACTCCCTCCCATGGAGTCTGAGACTCAGGTGGAACTCAAGCAAACTCAGACTTGAACTCATCTGCAAGTGTAGGGCTGTGCGTCTCCTCCAAACCCAGTGTCTGCTTCACCTTTCCCAATGTCAGCCAAGGTCTCTGAGCCTCTGCTGGTTCTTTTCTTGCCTTGACCTCACTCCCTGAGTCTTTTTATGCCCCATTTAATCATTCCATGATCATTCTTTTCTTCTCCTCCACGACCCCCTTGCACCCTACACTGCCTTTCTCCAGAGCGTGTTCCAGGACCCGGTCTAGGGCCACAGCCATCTCGTCCTGCCGTGGCTCCCCCCAGGGCCTGCTCCATGGTTTCCTTGGTGGCCTCGTCTGGGATCCATTTCATGGCTATTGTAAGGGCCTCCCCCACGTCCATGATGCCCTCCATGATGCATGTCGTAAGGACTGCCGTGGCCGTGGCTCAGCTCGTGGCCCACTCCGTGTCCAAAGCCATGTGCTCCTCCGTGGGCCAGCTCATCTACGCTGCGGAACAGTCCAGGGCCCAGCCCTGTGTCCAGGTCCAGACCCAGGCTGATGCTGGGGCCCTGAAGGTGATATGTGCCACTATTTATCAAGGGGGAGGGAAAGTGTCCCTAAAAGAGAAAAAATAATATAAAATTAAGTTCCCTCTCCCTTACTGTACATCTCGACTTCACTGTCAGGTTTTCACTCTTCTCCTTTTTTTAAAAAATATATTTTATTGATATTTTTACAGAGAGGAAGGGAGAGGGATAGAAAGCTAGAAACATCGATCAGCTGCCTCCTGCACACCCCCCACTGGGGATGTGCCCGCAGCCAGGGTAACCCTTGACCGGAATCGAACCCGGGACCCTTCAGTCCGCAGGCCGACGCTCTATCCACTGAGCCAAACCGGTTTCGGCTTCACTCTTCTCCTTTTACCACCACCTTCTTGTGTCCCCGAGTCTCTCTCCGCGTAGTCTCACTGCTTCTCTACCCGAGGAAACACCTTCCTTACTAGCACGTCCCCTGCAGCAAGGTGAGGCGCTCAAAGGCGAATCCCCATTCCTACGAGAAAGGTGGTGGACTCACCTGAGAGACAAAGCCTCTCACTGTGCCGGTCAGCAAGGAGGCTGGGGACAGGGAGCGGGGAGTGAGAGCCCCTGAAAGCCCTGAGATGACAGGCGTGAAGTCCCGAGTAAAACCTCCCTGGGCTGCAGTCCAGCCCTGTCACTGACAACGCGTGCTGGGCCAAGGGGCTCCAGGTCCCTCACCAGAAGGCGGCCATAGCACCCCCTTAGGACTATGGAGAGAATTACAGGGCGGGAGGCACTGCGAGCACGCAGCCCGGCCTGGACCTAGCCACGACTCATGCCCGTTCTCAGCGCCTTTTGGCCTTGCACTAAAGCGGAGAGAGTTTAGAAAGTGCTCCTGCCCGAGGGTCTTTATTCTGTAGCCTATCTGTGGAGGCAGGAGGAGAACTTTGAGAGAAAGAATCCCAGTGAACCGGCTATGCGTGCCAAGCCACCGTGACTGCAGTGTGCGCCTCATTTCTTTGCCCCGGTGTGCCAGTGGTACTCTGCTCACTGCGCAGCAGCCGGCTCGCAGACAGGGAAACCGTGGTGTGTGGTTTTGTCCATTTCAGTGGTGTAAATACAACCACCACAGCACACTTTAGCCTACGAATGCGACACCAGTAGTTCCAGAGGTGGAAAGAGATGTACAGTCTTCTTGTAAGGCTGTGTGACCCCTAGACCCCACTCATTCACACTTGCCATCGTTCCTCAATGTGAGGCTGTGTGACCCCTAGACCCCACTCATTCACACTCTCCATTGTTCCTCAATGTGCACTTTCTGCCAGGAACTGTCAGAAAACGTGAATGTAAATACATTTTAACGTCAGAATAAGAAAAACGTGTTCAGAGAAAGATCAAGACCAGAGAGTGGAGATGCAGTGGATGTGAGAGAGCAGCCGCCCGGGCCGGTCCCGGAGGCAGAGGCCCGTGGTTCCAGAGGCCTGTGCTGTGGATGCCATGAGCGGCCGTGCCCTGCTTTGTGCTGTCTGTCTCTCCTCTTTTAGGGTTGGTGAAGTGTTTTGACGATTTTAGTTTGTCAGCTGCGCTGAGGAGAACCAAGGGCAGACTCTTCATCTCCTCCTGGCAGAAGCGTCAGGGAGGAGTGCCCGGCGCCCGCACCGAGAGCAGGGGCGGGAGGCCCTCGCTGCGCGCAGGTTCTTGCAGGGCCCAAACATCCAAACGCCCAGATCTGGTTTTATTAAGAAACATGACATACTTTCAATAACTTCTTTCTTTTTTCTCCAACCACACAAGTTTCTTTCCCTGTGGCCCTCTTTCCTTTCCTTCTTCTACCTTCTGCCTCTCACCTTTCCTAACTCAGTCAATCTCTCGGGCCTTTGTCTCATGCTAAGCAACCCACTTCTTCCTGCACGAGCCCCCTGTCCCGCCTGCCTGCACATCTTCACTGCACTGCTCACAGGAAGTCTGTTCCTCTGTCATCTACCTTCTGGGTGCGCCGCGGTGAACTCCCCTCCATACTTACCAGGCAGATACTCATTCCCACTAACAACCCAACGCCGAGCATGACGGCAGCCAGAGAGATGAGGAGGATGGCCCAGCGCGTCAAACGCCCGCCAGAGCTCGGCACGCCTGTGGGCCTGAGGCCCCCGGCCCCTGTGCTTGTGCCCATGGAGACGGAGCCGGTCCTCGGGAAGGCAGTGCTGGCTCCGTGAGTGCTGGCCGGCTCAGCGGAGGGCCCTGTGCTGCTGGGCCGGGGGCCTGGGGCGGAGGGGGTGGACGCTCCCGCGGTGGGTGAGCCCAGGCCGGTCGTCCTCGGGGCTGTCCCAGGCACAGCACTGCCCGCAGTGCTCACGGCCTCCATTCCCACGGTGACAGAGAAGGCGGGGGGCGTGGGTCTGGTCCTGGCGGTCCCGGTGCCTAGGAAACAGGTGACACGACACAGCTCGCTGGGTTGGCCTAGGAAACAGGTGACACGACACAGCTCGCTGGGTTGGCCGTGGGACCATTAAAGGGAGGGCGCCCGGGAGCAGAGGAGTGAGCCCAGCACACCGATGGTGGAGGTGGTTGCGGGAGAGCTATGTGGGGGGATGGCAGGAAGTGGCTCACTGGAGGCGGGGCCCAGAGTAGGGAGTGTCTTAGAGAAGAGGAGGCAGCATGTGTCCCCTGGTGGCGCTGGCGGGGGAGGCAGAGGATCGAGGAAATGCGACCCAATTTATGCAGAAGCACAAGGCCTGTGCACCCTCAGAAGTGGCAGCCAGCAAAACCGAGGTGACTCTGTGACAGGGCCCTGGGTGCACAGCGGGGGGGGGGGGGTGCTGGAGGGACAGACAGGGAAAGAGGTCTACGTGTGGGGGAGGCAGTGCCTGGCTGCAGGCCAAGGTGAGGTGACCTAACACCATGGAGGCCCATGACACCAGGTGCGGGCAGCTTCCACCCTGTGGCTGGGCTGGGTGGGCAGAGGCCACGGGCGGGCGGAGCGGAGTCGCTGCCTGGTGCTGGGCGGCCCAGAGCAAAGCGGGGGGTGGGGGGGGGGGTTGAGGGAGAACCTGTCCCACACAAGTGCTGGTTGCACGTGCCATGTGGGTTTGCTCAGAGCCGAGCCATGTGGGTTTGCTCAGAGCGCGAGCAAACACAAGAATTGCTGAGGTCTAAGACCAGACGACAGCCGGCACTTTCCCTGTGAAGGGTCAGAGGGTGCATTTTAAAGGTGTTTGGGTCCCAGCGTCTCTGTCACAGCAGGCCAGGAGCCGGCAGCAGCTGCGATGGGAAGGAACAGGCGGCTGTGTGGAGGCGCCAGGCGCTGAGCCAGGGCCAGTGGATGAGAGGTGGGGTGGTGTCACGGGTGGGGAGAAATCAGCTGACTGTACTGGGTGCAGAAGTGAGAGGAGCTGACGGGTGGGGATGGGGGTCAGTAGAGGTGAGGTGAGGCCACTGTAGGCAGAAGAGCTGGGATGTAACCACCTCGTGGGGGTGTTCCCACAGAAGAGCTGGCATGTAACCCCCTCATGGGGGACGTTCCCACAGAAGAGCTGGGATGTAACCACCTTGTGGGGGACGTTCCCACAGAAGAGCTGGGATGTAACCCCCTCGTGGGGGTGTTCCCACAGAAGAGCTGGGATGTAACCACCTCGTGGGGGACATTCCCACAGAAGAGCTGGGATGTAACCCCCTCGTGGGGACGTTCCCACAGAAGAGCTGGGATGTAACCCCCTCGTGGGGACGTTCCCACAGAAGAGCTGGGATGTAACCCCCTCGTGGGGGACGTTCCCACAGAAGAGCTGGGATGTAACCCCCTCATGCGGGACGTTCCCACAGAAGAGCTGGGATGTAACCCCCTCGTGGGGACGTTCCCACAGAAGAGCTGGGATGTAACCCCCTCGTGGGGACGTTCCCACAGAAGAGCTGGGATGTAACCCCCTCATGCGGGACGTTCCCACAGAAGAGCTGGGATGTAACCCCCTCGTGGGGGACGTTCCCACAGAAGAGCTGGGATGTAACCCCCTCGTGGGGGTGTTCCCACAGAAGAGCTGATGACTGGGTGGAAGTGATAAACTCTAACCACAGGAGGCGAGGCCAGAGTAAAAACAGGTAGGAATTGAGAGGAGTGGGTAGCGTTGGAGCTCATACAGGGTGACAGGACCAGAGTCTAGACCAGAGATCATAGGGGCAGCTGAGAGGTGCTTAGAGCAGAAGAGACGATGACTACCTGAGACCATGGTGCTGGCCATGGACGGAGGAGAGAAGTCCGCTGCCTTGGTGGGCACCATGGTGGTGAAGGAGCCCGTGGAAGGCCTGGCGACGCTGGTGAAGCCTCCCATGGCTCCGGGAGCAGAGGTGGAGGCCAGCAGGTGTGAAGAGGTCCACATGAGCACTGTGGAGGGCACGGAAGCAGAAGCAGGGCCTGTGGTGCTCTTAGAGGCTGTGGCGGAGAGGGTCAAGGCCTGAGAAACTGAGGTGCTGTTTGCAAGGGGCACAGAGGTGGTGGGAAAATCTGTGGTGAGCGGAGAGGCTGAGGAGGAGGCTGAGCTAAACTTCGTGGGATCTGAGCCCACGGTGTAGACTGTGCTGCTCAGGGACGGTGGGGAGGACGACATGGTGGAAGCGATGCTACTAACAGATGCTGATGTGATCACAGGGAGTGGGCTGGAGCCCGCACTGGTTTCAGGTACTACCGTGGAGGCTTTGGTGGGCACAGGTACACTGGAGGATGTGGTGAGGTCAGACCCTGGAGTAGAGACTGCCATGGACACATACGCTGAGGTGGAACCGTCAGTGGTTGCAGGGGCTGTGGTGGAAGCTGTAGTGGTTTCAGGAGATTTGCTGGAAGAAGCTGCAGTTGTTGCTGAGGCTGTGATGGAAGCTACAGTGGCTGCAGGGGCTGTGGTGGCAGCTGCCGTGGTTGCAGGGGCTGTGCTGGAAGCTGATAAAGTGGCAGGAGATGTGGTGAAAACTGTTTTGGTGGCAGGGGCTGTGGTGGAAGCTGCAGTGGTTGTAAGGGCTCTGGTGAAATGTGTAGTGGTTGCAGGGACTGCAGTAGAAGCTCCAGTGGTTTCAAAGGCTGTGGTGGAAGTTGCAGTGGTGGTACGGGTTTTGGTGGGATCTGTAATGGTGGCAGGGGCTCTGGTGGCAGCTGCCGTGGTTTCAGAAGCTGAGGTGGTAACTGTAGTAGATGCAGAAGTTGTGGTGGAAACTGTTGTTGTTGCAGGGACTCTGGTGGAAGGTGTAGTGGTAGCAGGGGCTGTGGTGGAAGGTGTAGTGGTTGTAGGGGGTGTTGTGGAAGCTGCAGTGGTGGCAGAGGCTGTGGTGGAAGGTGTGGTTGTAGAAGCTGTGATGGAAGGTGTAGTGGTTGCAGGGGCTGTAGTGGAGGGTGTAGTGGTGGCAGGGGCTGTGGTGAAAGGTTTAGTGGTTGTAGAAGCCGTGATGGAGGATGTAGTGGTTGCAGGGGCTGTGGTGGAGAGTGTAGTGGTTGTAGGGGCTGTGATGGAAGGTGTAGTGGTGGCAGGGGCTGTGGCGAAAGGTATAGTAGATGCAGGGGCCCTGGTGGAAGGTGTAGTGGTTGTAGGGGGTGCGGTGGAAGCTGCAGTGGTGGCAGGGGGTGAGGAGGAAGGTGTAGTGGTTGTAGAAGCTGTAATGGAAGGTGTAGTGGTTGTAGGGGCTGTGATGGAAGGTGTAGTGGTTGCATGGGCTGTGCTAGAAAGTGCAGTGGTTGTAAGGGCCCTGGTAGAAGGTGTAGTGGTTGTAGGGGCTGTGGTGGAGGGTATAGTGGTGACAGAGGCTGTGGTGGAAGGTGTAGTGGTTGTAGGGGCTGTGGTGGAAGGTGTAGTAGATGCAAGGGCCGTGGTGGAAGGTTTAATGGTGGTAGGGGCTGTGGTGTAGGGTGTTGTGGTGGCAGGGGCTGTGGTGGAAGATGTAGTGGTGGTCGGGGCTGTGGTGGAAGGTGTAGTAGATGCAGGGGCCATGGAGAAAGGTGTAGTGGTTGCAGACGCTATGGTGGAAAGTGTAGAGGTTGCAAGGGCTGTGGTGGAAGGCGTAGTGGTTGTAGGTGCTTTGGTGGAAAGTGTAGTGGTTGTAGGGGCTGTGGTGGAAGGTGTAGTGGTTGTAGGGGGTGTTGTGGAAGGAGTACTGGTGGTAGGGGCTGTGGTTGAAGGAACAGTGGTTGTAGGGGCTGTGGTGGAAAGTGTAGTGGTTGTAGGGGTTGTGTTGGAAGGTGTAGTGGTTGTAGGGGGTGTTGTGGAAGGAGTACTGGTGGTAGGGGCTGTGGTTGAAGGAACAGTGGTTGTAGGGGCTGTGGTGGAGGGTGTAGTGGTTGTAGGGACTGTAGTGTAGGGTGTCGTGGTGGCAGGGGCTGTGGTGGAAGGTGTAGTGGTGGTCGGCGCTGTGGTGGAAGATATAGTAGATGCAGGGGCCATGGAGAAAGGTGGAGTGGTTGCAGAGGATGTGGTGGAAGGCGTAGTGGTTGTAGGCGCTTTGGTGGAAAGTGTAGTGGTTGTAGGGGCTGTGGTGGAAGGTGTAGTGGTTGTAGGGGGTGTGGTGGAAGGAGTACTGGTGGTAGGGGCTGTGGTTGAAGGAGCAGTGGTTGAAGGGGCTGTGGTGGAAGGTACAGTGGTTGAATGGGCTGTGCTGGAAAGTGCAGTGGTTGTAGGGGCCCTGGTAGAAGGTGTAGTGGTTGTAGGGGATGTGGTGGAAGCTGCAGTGGTGGCAGAGGCTGTGGTGGAAGGTTTAGTGGTTTTAGAAGCTGTGATGGACCGTGTAGTGTTTGCAGGGGCTGTGGTGGAGGGTGTAGTGGTAGCAGGGGTTGTGGTGGAAGCTATAGTGGTTGTAGAAGCTGTCGTGGAAGGTATAGTAGATGCAGCGGCCATGGTGGAAGGTGTAGTGGTGGTCGAGGCTGTGGTGGAAGGTATGGTGGTGGTAGGGGCTGTGGTGGAGGGTGTGGTGGTGGTAGGGGCTGTGGTGGAGGCTGTAGTAGTTGCAGGGGCTGCGGTGGTGGTAGGGGCTGTGGTGGAAGGTGTAGTGGTTTTAGAAGCTGTGATGGAATGTGTAGTGTTTGCAGGGGCTGTGGTGGAATGTATAGAGGTGGCAGGGGCTGTGTTTGAAGGTATATTGGTGGATGGGGCTGTGGTGGAAGCTGCAGTGGTGGCAGAGGCTGTGGTGGAAGGTGTAGTGGTTTTAGAAGCTGTGATGGAAAGTGTAGTGGTTGTAGGGGCTGTGGTGGAGGGTGTAGTGGTAGCAGGGGTTGTGGTGGAAGGTGTAGTGGTTGTAGAAGCTGTGTTGGAAGGTGCAGTAGATGCAGGGGCCATGGTGGAAGGAATAGTGGTGGTAGAGGCTGTGGTGGAAGGTACGGTGGTGGTAATTGCTGTGGTGGAGGGTGTAGTGGTGGTAGGGGCTGTTGTGGAGGCTGTAGTAGTTGTAGGGGCTGCGGTGGTGGTAGGGGCTGTGGTGGAAGGTGTAGTGGTAGCAGGGGTTGTGGTGGAAGCGATAGTGGTTGTAGAAGCTGTGGTGGAAGGTATAGTAGATGCAGGGGCCATGGTGGAAGGTGTACTGGTGGTAGAGGCTGTGGTGGAAGGTATGGTTGTGGTAGGGGCTGTGGTGGAGGGTGTGGTGGTGGTAGGGGCTGTGGTGGAGGCTGTAGTAGTTGCAGGGGCTGCGGTGGTGGTAGAGGCTGTGGTAGAAGGTGTAGTGGTTTTAGAAGCTGTGATGGAATGTGTAGTGTTTGCAGGGGCTGTGGTGGAATGTATAGAGGTGGCAGGGGCTGTGCTTGAAGGTATAGTGGTGGATGGGGCTGTGGTGGAAGCTGCAGTGGTGGCAGAGGCTGTGGTGGAGGGTGTAGTGGTGGTAGGGGCTGTAGTGGAGGGTGTAGTGATTTTAAGGGCTGTGGTGGAAGGTTCAGTGGTTGTAGGGGCCATGGTGGAAGTTGTAGTGGTGGCAGGGGCTGTGGTGGAGGGTTTGGTGGTTGTAGGGCCTGTGGTGGAAAGTGAAGTAGCTAAAGGGGCTGTCGTGGAACGTGTGGTGGTGGCAGGGGCTGTGGTGGAAGGTGTAGTGGTGGTAGGGGCTGTGGTGTAACGTGCAGTGATTGTAGGGGCTGTGGTGGAAGGTGCAGTGATTGTAGGGGCTGTGGTGGAAAGTGTAGTGGTTGTAGGGGTTGTGTTTGAAGGTAAAGTGGTTGAATGGGCTGTGCTGGAAAGTGCAGTGGTTTTAGGGGCCCTGGTAGAAGGTGTCGTGGTTGTAGGGGCTGTGGTGGAAGCTGCAGTGGTGGCAGAGGCTGTGGTGGAAGGTGTAGTGGTTTTAGAAGCTGTGATGGAAGGTGTAGTGTTTGCAGGGGCTGTGGTGGAGGGTGTAGTGGTAGCAGGGGTTGTGGTGGAAGCTAGAGTGGTTGTAGAAGCTGTGGTGGATGGTATAGTAGATGCAGGGGCCATGGTGGAAGGTGTAGTGGTGGTAGAGGCTGTGGTGGAGGGTATGGTGGTGGTAGGGGCTGTGGTGGAGGGTGTGGTGGTGGTAGGGGCTGTGGTGGAAGCTGTAGTAGTTGCAGGGGCTGCGGTGGTGGTAGGGGCTGTGGTGGAGGGTGTAGTGGTTGTAGGGGCTGTGGTGGAATGTATAGAGGTGGCAGGGGCTGTGTTTGAATGTATAGTGGTGGCTGGGGCTGTGGTGGAAGCTGCAGTGGTGGCAGAGGCTGTGGTGGAAGGTGTAGTGGTTTTAGAAGCTGTGATGGAAGGTGTAGTGGTTGTAGGGGCTGTGGTGGAGGGTGTAGTGATTTTAAGGGCTGTGGTGGAAGGTTCAGTGGTTGCAGAGGCTATGGTGGAAGGTGTAGAGGTTGCAAGGGCTGTGGTGGCAGGCGTAGTGGTTGTAGGTGCTTTGGTGGAAAGTGTAGTGGTTGTAGGGGCTGTGGTGGAAGGTGTAGTGGTTGTAGGAGGTGTTGTGGAAGGAGTACTTGAGGTAGGGGCTGTGGTTGAAGGAGCAGTGGTTGTAGGGGCTGTGGTGGATAGTGTAGTGTTTGTAGGGGTTGTGTTAGAAGGTGTAGTGGTTGTAGGGGCTGTGGTGGAGGGTGTAGTGGTTGTAGGGACTGTAGTGTAGGGTGTCGTGGTGGAAGGTGTAGTGGTGGTCGGGGCTGTGGTGGAAGGTATAGTAGAGGCAGGGGCCATGGAGAAAGGTGTAGTGGTTGCAGAGGCTGTGGTGGAAGGTGTAGTGGTTGCAAGGGCTGTGGTGGAAGGCGTAGTGGTTGTAGGCGCTTTGGTGGAAAGTGTAGTGGTTGTAGGAGCTGTGGTGGAAGGTGTAGTGGTTGTAGGGGGTGTGGTGGAAGGAGTACTGGTGGTAGGGTCTGTGGTTGAAGGAGCAGTGGTTGTAGGGGCTGTGGTGGAAGGTATAGTGGTTGAATGGGCTGTGCTGGAAAGTGCAGTGGTTGTAGGGGCCCTGGTAGAAGGTGTAGTGGTTGTAGGGGATGTGGTGGAAGCTGCAGTGGTGGCAGAGGCTGTGGTGGAAGGTGTAGTGGTTTTAGAAGCTGTGATGGACCGTGTAGTGTTTGCAGGAACTGTGGTGGAGGGTGTAGTGGTAGCAGGGGTTGTGGTGGAAGCTAGAGTGGTTGTAGAAGCTGTCGTGGAAGGTATAGTAGATGCAGCGGCCATGGTGGAAGGTGTAGTGGTGGTCGAGGCTGTGGTGGAAGGTATGGTGGTGGTAGGGGCTGTGGTGGAGGGTGTGGTGGTGGTAGGGGCTGTGGTGGAGGCTGTAGTAGTTGCAGGGGCTGCGGTGGTGGTAGGGGCTGTGGTGGAAGGTGTAGTGGTTTTAGAAGCTGTGATGGAATGTGTAGTGTTTGCAGGGGCTGTGGTGGAATGTATAGAGGTGGCAGGGGCTGTGTTTGAAGGTATATTGGTGGATGGGGCTGTGGTGGAAGCTGCAGTGGTGGCAGAGGCTGTGGTGGAAGGTGTAGTGGTTTTAGAAGCTGTGATGGAAAGTGTAGTGGTGGTAGGGGCTGTGGTGGAGGGTGTAGTGGTGGTAGGGCCTGTGGTGTAAGGTGTAGTGGTGGCAGGGGCTGTGGTGGAAGGTGTAGTGGTGGTAGGGGCTGTGGTGGAAGGTGTAGTGGTGGTAGGGGCTGTGGTGGAGGGTGTAGTGGTGGTAGGGGCTGTGGTGGAGGGTGTAGTGGTGGTAGGGGCTGTGGTGGAGGGTGTAGTGGTGGTAGGGGCTGTGGTGGAGGGTGTAGTGGTGGTAGGGGCTGTGGTGGAGGGTGTAGTGGTGGTAGGGGCTGTGGTGGATGGTGTAGTGGTGGTAGGGGCTGTGGTGGAGGGTGTAGTGGTGGTAGGGGCTGTGGTGGAGGGTGTAGTGGTGGTAGGGGCTGTGGTGGAATGTGTAGTGGTGGTAGGGGCTGTGGTGGAGGGTGTAGTGGTGGTAGGGGCTGTGGTGGAGGGTGTAGTGGTGGTAGGGGCTGTGGTGGAATGTGTAGTGGTGGTAGGGGCTGTGGTGGAGGGTGTAGTGGTGGCAGGGGCTGTGGTGGAAGGTGTAGTGGTGGTAGGGGCTGTGGTGGAGGGTGTAGTGGTGGCAGGGGCTGTGGTGTAAGGTGTAGTGGTGGTAGGGGCTGTGGTGGATGGTGTAGTGGTGGTAGGGGCTGTGGTGGAAGGTGTAGTGGTGGTAGGGGCTGTGGTGGATGGTGTAGTGGTGGTAGGGGCTGTGGTGGATGGTGTAGTGGTGGTAGGGGCTGTGGTGGATGGTGTAGTGGTGGTAGGGGCTGTGGTGGAAGGTGTAGTGGTGGTAGGGGCTGTGGTGGATGGTGTAGTGGTGGTAGGGGCTGTGGCGGATGGTGTAGTGGTGGTAGGGGCTGTGGTGGAAGGTGTAGTGGTGGTAGGGGCTGTGGTGGAAGGTGTAGTGGTGGTAGGGGCTGTGGTGGAGGGTGTATTGTTTGTAGGGGCTGTGGTGGAAGGTGTAGTGGTGGTAGGGGCTGTGGTGGATGGTGTAGTGGTGGTAGGGGCTGTGGCGGATGGTGTAGTGGTGGCAGGGGCTGTGGTGGATGGTGTAGTGGTGGTAGGGGCTGTGGTGGATGGTGTAGTGGTGGTAGGGGCTGTGGTGGATGGTGTAGTGGTGGTAGGGGCTGTGGTGGAAGGTGTAGTGGTGGTAGGGGCTGTGGTGGATGGTGTAGTGGTGGTAGGGGCTGTGGCGGATGGTGTAGTGGTGGTAGGGGCTGTGGTGGAAGGTGTAGTGGTGGTAGGGGCTGTGGTGGAAGGTGTAGTGGTGGTAGGGGCTGTGGTGGAGGGTGTATTGTTTGTAGGGGCTGTGGTGGAAGGTGTAGTGGTGGTAGGGGCTGTGGTGGATGGTGTAGTGGTGGTAGGGGCTGTGGCGGATGGTGTAGTGGTGGCAGGGGCTGTGGTGGAGGGTGTAGTGGTGGTAGGGGCTGTGGTGGAAGGTGTAGTGGTGGCAGGGGCTGTGGTGGAAGGTGTAGTGGTGGTAGGGGCTGTGGTGGAAGGTGTAGTGGTGGTAGGGGCTGTGGTGGATGGTGTAGTGGTGGTAGGGGCTGTGGCGGATGGTGTAGTGGTGGTAGGGGCTGTGGTGGAGGGTGTAGTGGTGGTAGGGGCTGTGGTGGAAGGTGTAGTGGTGGTAGGGGCTGTGGTGGAGGGTGTATTGTTTGTAGGGGCTGTGGTGGAAGGTGTAGTGGTGGCAGCGGCCATGGTTCCCAGGTCTGCTGTGGACTGTCTTGTGGTCTCCGCGGTGGTGCTGGGGATTGTGGCGGGTGCAGATGTTGTCTGGGAGGCGCGGGCGCCCTCAGCTGCAGTGAGTGTGGGGGAGGGCACTGATGCTGGGACGCTGCTGGCGGGCTGCGAGGTGGGGGTGTCAGAGGTAGCGGCTGGCAGCGGGGTGTCCTGGGAGGGGCGGTGGGCTGTCTTCCTCTCCAGGCCGGGGGCTGCGGTGCCCACTGCGGTGCCTGCTGCTCGTGGCGCGGCCTGACTTGTCACTGGAATTGGCACAAGTATTTTGTTATCAGACATCGCAGCATTTCCACCCTTTATTTTCCTCTCCTCCCGCCTCTTCTGCCTTTAATGAGTGCTAACATGAACACTTTCTTCCTGTGGGCCCTGTGCGTCCGCGCAGTGCTGGATTCTGGCGCTGGCGCCCGTCCCTCCTCCCTGCGCTGGCCCACCTGTCAGCCACTTGCACCCTTAGGTCCGGGGAGCACGCTGTGTTTGCTTCTCTGTTTTGCCCCCAGAACAATGATTATTTTGCAGAATCCTATTCCATCAAATGTTCACATGTGGGCTAACACGAGCCTGGAGTCCAATGTCATAAGACTTTGGGTCAAGAATGCACAGTAGGTCAACGCAGCGCGCACCCCCCTTCCCCCGCCCCCACAACCACAGGAAAATTACATCCCACCCACCGCCAGGTGCACCACACCAAGGCCAGACGCACCCGGCACCGCACCCGAGCTCTGCCCCAGCAGCTCTGGTCCAGGCAGCCCCTGCACAGCCCCTGGTCCCTCCCGGCACCGCCCTTACAGCCCCGCCCACCCCTAATGCACTCAAGGCTCACATAGGCCTCAGGCGCACCTGGCTCAGGTGAACTGGGAGACCACCTCCGGGCCCCAGGACAGCTACATAAGGCCTCTCACAGCAGATCTACCCGACACAGAAACAAACACAGGGAGAAGCCAGATGAGGAAACAAGGATACACATCCCAAATAAAGAACAGGGCAAACTCCAGGAAAAGGCCCGCAGGAAAGAAGACAGGCAGCTCCCGGGCACGGTGTTGAAAACACAAGTTATAAGCGGCTCAGTAAACTTAGGGGAAGAGTAAATTAACTCAGAGAGAACCTCAGCAAGGAGATAGAAACTTTAAAAAAGCAGTCAGAAATAAATAATGTGCCCAGCCAGTGTGGCTCAGTGGTTGAGTATTGACCTTTGAACCAGGAGGTCATGGTTTGATTCCTGGTCAGGACACATGCTCAGGTTGCAGGCTCAATCCCATTGTGGGGTGTGCAGGAGGCAGCTGATCAATGATTCTCATCATTGATGTTTCTATCTCTCCTCCCTTCTTCTCTTAAATCAATAAAAAAATATTTAAATAAACAAATAAAAATAACTCTTAAAAAGGAAATAAAGAATGTGTAACTGAGATAAAGAATACGTTAGAGAGAATCAACAGCAGGTTAGATAAATCAGGGGATTGGATCAGCTCAGCTATTGGAATACAATGTAGTAGAAAACACCCAATCAGACAGTGAGAAGGAAAAATGATATTAGGAAATGAAGATACTTTAAAGGACCTGTGGGGCAACATTGAGCATAGCAACGGTTGCATCAGAGGAGTGCACAAAGAAAAAGACGAGCAAGGTACTGAAAACCTATTTGAATAAATAATGACTGAAAACTTCCCTAATCTGAGGAAGGAAATAGTCATGTAAGTCCAGTGAAAATCGAGAGTCCTAAACAAGATGAACTCCAGAGGCCACACCAAGACACATCAAAATTAAAATGCCAAAGGTTAAAAACAAAGAGCAAATCTTAAAAGTAGCCAGAGAAAAGCAGTTACATACAGGGGAGCCCCCACAAGACTTTCAGCTGATTTTCAACTGAAACTTTGCAGGCAAGGAGGGAGTGGAACAAAATATTCAAAGTGATGAAAAGCCAGGACCTACAAGGAAGCTATTTCTACCCAGCAAGGCTATCATTTAGAATCAAAGAAGAGATAGTTTCCCAGACAAAAACAAACAAACAACAACAACAACAAACGGCCAATGGATTTTATCACCACAAAACCAGCATTACTAGAAGTGTTAAATAGACTTCTTTAAAAAGAAAAGAAAGGATCATATGAATAAGAAATATAAGAAAGAAAAAAAATTCTAACTGACAAAGGCAAACACTTAAAAGCAGTGAATCAACCAACTATAAAGTTGGTACAAAGGTAAAAAAGCAAAAGTAAAAAGATCATGTGTAATTACAACAATAGCTTAAATATACACACAAACACACACAGACAAAAGAAGTAAATAATAATGACAAAAAGATAAACATGAAGGGGGTGAGTAATGTGTTTAGAATGTGTTCAAACTTAAGAGATCATCGACTTACAACAAACTGCTATAAACACAGCTTGGTTATACGAAGCACATGGAAACCAGAAATCAGAAATCTACAAGCGACATACAAGAAATAAATAGAAAGGAATCAACATATAACACTATAGGAAGTCATCCACATACAAGAGAATATGACAGAACAGAGAAGAATCACAAATATAATCAGGAAACAATTAATAAAATGGCAACAACAATTTACCTATCAATAATTGCTCTAAATGTAAATGAACTAAATGCTCACATCAAAAGCCCTAGATTGTTTGAATGGATTTTTTAAAAAGATCTGTGTATATGCTGCCTACCAGACACCCATCTCAGGTAAAAAGACACACAGACTGAAAGTAAAGGGATGGAAAAAGATATTTCATGCAAATGGGGAAAAAACTGTGGTAGCAATACCTATATCAGACAACGCAGACTTTAGAACAAAGCCTAAAAATATAAGCAGAGAACCCAGATGATGGCATAAGTAAATGCTTGTACTCGCCACCTCCCATAAAGACATCAAAATTACAACTAAAATACAGAACAACCATCATCCAGAACCACCTGAAAGCTGGCTGAATGGAAGTCCTACAACTAAAGAAGTAAAGAAGAAAGCACACCGAGACTGGTAGGAGGGGCGGAGTCACAAACGGGCTGCTCTGACACCCACCTGTGCCCATGTTTTTACTCGGGAGGGAGATCATCTCTGTGGAGGCTGCCCATGAGAAGCAAGGGGTTCCAGCCCCACACCACACCCCCAGCCCAGGGTTGCAGAGCTGGGAAGAGAAGTCCCCACAACTACGGGCTTTAAAAACCAGTGGGGATTGTGGCTGAGTGATATGGAGGCTGCTGGAGACCTAGATGTCCCATTTAAAGGGCCAGTGCACAAACTTACTCAGACTTCCAGCATGGGGTGGCTTTGGGGGACCCAGACACATACAGGGAGGAACTGGATTGTCTGGCATCAGGGCAGGAAGTCAGGGGCAGCTTTCTCCCAGATGAGAGTGCTCACAAGGGTCATTGTTCCTATGCTGGGATCTACCTTCTTGCAGGGCTGACTGGTAGCCATATCTGAGTCTCCATCAGCCTGGAGAACACTGTTTGCTCCACACTTGGGATACCCTGAGACCCCACCCCATTTAATTTGCAGCCCTACCCAAGCTCTTTGCAGAAACTTTTCCATATGAATGGCTTGTCCTGGCTCAGGCTTCAGACTTTGCTAAAATCTTTCAATCAAGCAGCAGCTGGTGACAGTGTGCCCCGAACATATCAATAAAAGGCCCAAGACCTGGCAGTAGCACCAGCCTCCCTTACTTCACAGCTGAGCCTCACCTGGGCACTTCTAAGTCCAATACAAACAGCAAGTAGCAGCCATCTGCAGATCCTTCTGTAGCTCCTGCAGGGTGGTCTCAGGCAGTGGCTGACTTTGTACCTCCCTGGAGGCCCTAGAGCCAGTGCACCCACTGGACAGCTTCAGACCATAGCAGATTACAACTCTGCACATCCACAAGCAACACACTTGGCATTTAATTATGTTAAATATGGGCAGACTCAGTGAGCACCAAAGCCCCACTGAAGCAAGTCCTCCTCCATAGGGGTATTTCCTGCACAGCAGCTCTTCCACTGTAGTTGCAGCTGGTCCTCACAGCCAATTGAACTGGAGGTCAATTCCTCTCAGTGACACCTACAGCAATCAAGGCTCAACTATAAGATTGTGCACACAGCCCACACAGGGGTGCACCTAGAGTTCCCAGCTCAGGTGACTGGGGAAGTTGAGCCACTGGGCCCTGCAGGACATCTACTATACAAGGCCACTCTACCAATTCCAGGACACATAGCAGCTCTACCTAATACATAGAAACAAACACAGGGAAGCAACCAAAATGTGCAGACAAAGAAACATGTCACAAATGAAAGAAATGGAAGCAAGCAAACTACTGGGTACATGGCTCAAAATCATGGTTATAAGGTTACTCCAGGATCTTCATAAGACTTTCAAGGATCTTAGTGAGAATGTCAAAGACATGAAAAGGGACCAGTTAGAAATTAAGCATACACTAACTTAAATAAAGAATAATTTACAGGGATTCAACAGTAGAGTAGAAGATTCCAAGAATCAAATCAACAATTTGGAATATGAGGAAGCAAAAAACAATCAAGCAGAACAGCAAAAAGAAAAAAGAATCCAAAAAAATATGAAGATAGTGTAAGGAGCCTCTGGGACAACTTCAAGTGTACCAACATCCAAATTATGGGGGTGCCAGAAGAAGCATAGAGAGAGCAAGGTATTGAAAGCCTCTTTGAAGAAATAATAGCAGAAAACTTCCCCTACCTGATGAACAAAATAGACATACAAGTCCAGTAATCCCAGAGAGTCCCAAACAAGAGAAATCCAAAGAAGCCCACACCAAGACACATCATAATTAAATGCCAAGGGTTAAAGACAAAGAGAGAATTTTAAAAGCAGCAAGAGAAAAGTAGTTAGTTACCTACAAAGGAGCGCCCATAAGACTGTCAGCTGGTTTCTCAATAGAAACTTTGCAGGCCAGAATGGACTGGCAAGAAATATTCAAAGTGATGAATTGCAAGGACCTACAACCAAGATTACTCTGCCCAGCAAAGTTTTCATTTAGAATTGAGGGTCAGATAAAGAGCTTTACAAACAGGAAAAAGCTAGAGGAGTTCATTACCACCAAACCAGTATTACACGAAATGTTGAAGGATATTCTTTAAGAAGAGAAAGAACAACAACATCAATAATAACAACAAGAACAAGAAGAAGAGATAAAAAAATATGAACAATAAAATGGAAATAAATACATATCTAGCAATAATTGAATCTAAAAATAAACAAACAAGAAATCTAATGAACAAAATAAACTGGAGAGTGAAACAGAATCAGAGACATGGAAGCATGGAGCAGACTGACGAATCTTAGAGGGAAGGTGGGAGAGGGGACAGGAAGAGATTAACCGAAGATCTTACCTCTGGACACAGACAATAGGGTGGTGAAGGCCTGGGACGGGGTGGGAACTGGGTGGAGGGAGGCAATGGAGTGGGGGGGGGGAGGGGACATTTGTAATACTCTCAACAATAAAGATTTTTTTTAAAATAAATAAAAATAAAATAAAGCTTGTAACAAGAGGCAAAGAAAGACATTTCACAATGATATATAGAGAGTATTCCAACAAGAGGATATAACCCTTGTGAACATTTACCCGCCCAAGATAGGAGCACTAAATATATAAAGCAAATACTGATGGACATAAAGGGAGAGATGGACAGTAATACAGACATATTAGGGGACTTTAACACACCATTGACATCAAAGAATAAATCATCCAGACAGAAAACTAACAAGGAAACAGTGGCTTCAAATGACACATTAGACCAGATGGACTTAATAAATGTTCTTAACCCATTTTACTAAAAATCAGCAGAATATACATTTTTTTCCAAGTGCACATGGAACATTTTCCAGGATAGACCATATGTTAGGCCACAAAACAAGTCTCAATAAATTTAAGAAGATTGAAATCATATCAAGCATCTTTTCTGATCACAATGGTATGAAACTAGAAATCAATTATAAGGAAAAACAGAAAAACATGTGGATGCTAAATAACACACCACTAAACAGTGAATGGGTTAACAATGAGATCAAGGGAGAAATAAAAGGTACCTTGGGATAAAAGAAAACGAAAATACAATGACCCAAAATCTATGAGACGTAGCCAGGCAAATTTATGAGACAAATTTATAACAATACAGGCCTACCTCAGGGAACAAGAAAAGTCTCAAATAAATAATCTAACCTCACACTTAAAGGACTGGAAAAGAAAAAACAAGTGAAACCTAAAGTGAGCAGAAGGAAGGAAATAATAAAGTTCAGAGTGGAAATAAATGAAGTAAAGTCTAAAAACTAGAAAAGATCAATGAAACCAAGAGCTGGTTCTTTGAGAAGATAAACAAAAGTGATAAACCTTTAACCAGACTCATAAAGAAAAAAGAAAGGGAGCCAAAATAAAATCAAAAGGAGGATACACGATCACAAACACCATAAAAAGTCAAAGAATTATCAGGAAATACCACAAACAATTAAATGCCAACAAATTATACAACCTGGAAGAAATTGATCTTCCAGGCTAAATCAGGAAGAAACAGAAAATCTGAACAGACCTGTAACTACTATAAAAATCAAATCAGTAATCAAAAACCTCTCAACAAACAAAAGCCCTGAACCAGATGGTTTCAAAGGTGAATTTTACCAAACATTCAAATAATAATTAATACCTATCCTTTTCAAACTATTATAAAAAATGAAGAGGAAGGTCTTGTTTTATAAGACCAATAGTATCCTGATACCAAAATCAGACAAAGATACTACCCAAAAAAGAAAATTTTAGACTGACATACCTGAAGAATACAGATGTAAAAATCCTCAACAAAATAACAAGCTGAATTCAGCAATACATTAAAAAGATTATTACACTATAATCAAGAGAAATTTATTCCTGGGATGCAAGGTGGGTTTGATATCCACAATAAACGTACATGATGCACCACATAAACAAAATGAAGAATAAAAATCATGTGATTATATCAATAGATGCAGAAAAAGCATTTGACAAAATACATACATTTATCTCAGCAAAGTGGGGCTAGACCTCAACATAATAAAGACTATATATGACAAACCCACAGTTAACATCATACTCAATGCAACAAGGTTGTCCACTTTCACCACTTTTATTCACCATAGCATTGTAAGTCCTAACCAAAGCAATCAGCAAGATAAACATGGCATTTGAATTGAAAAAGAAGTAAAACTGTCATTTGCAGATGTCATGATATTATGTACAGATAACCATCAAGAATCCACCAAAGAACTATTAGAACTAGTCAATGAATTCATCAAAGTGGCATAATTCAAAATTAATTTTTAGAAATTGGTTGCATTTTTATGCACCAATAATAAACTATCAGAAAGAGAAATTAAGAATGCAATTCCATTTGCAATTGCATCAAAAAGAATAAAATACCTAGGAATAAATTTAATCAAGGAAGTGAAAGACCTGTACTCAGAAAACTATTGGACATTGAAAAAAGCAGTTGAAGAAACACAAGTAAATGGAAGCATATGCTATGCTGATCAAGGATAGAAAGAATTGACATCATTAGAATGTCCATATTCTTAAAATAATAAAAAAAAAATAAAATAAAAAAATTTAAAAAAAAATTAAAAAAAAAAAAAAAGAATGTCCATATTCTTTTTTCCTCCCCGGCTGCTTGAGGATCAGCCACCATCATGAACAACACAGTAACTATCCAGACCAGGAAGTTCATGACCAACAGACAACTTCAGAGGAAACAGATGCTCACTGACGTCCTTCATCCTGGGAAGGCAACAGCACCGAAGACAGAAATCAGGTGCCATCTTTGTGTTTGGATTCAGCACCCATCTTGGTGGTGGCAAGACCACTGGCTCTGGCATGATGTATGACTCCTGAGTCACCCAAAGGAAAGGGAGCCCAAACATAGACCTGAAAGACATGGCCTGCATGAGATGAAAAAGGCTCCTAGGAAAGAGAAAAGAATGTAAGAACAGAATGAGGAACGTCAGGGGGCTGCAAGGCCAGTGTTGGTGCTGCAGAGAGTGAGCTGGAAATGGGACGACAGAGGAGTAAAGATTCCTCAGGGACTCGATCTGTGGTGACTGCAGATTTTTCATGAGAGGGTTATTTAAGAACTTTAAAAAAAAGATAAAATTTTCATGTTACCTAAAGCAATATACAGATCTAATGCAATCCCTATCAAAATACCAATGACATTTTTTCACAGAACTAGAACAAATAATCCTAAAATGTATATGGAATCACAAAAAAACCCAAATAGCCAAAGCAATCTTGAGCAAGAAGAACAAAATTAGAAGTAACACGCTACCTGATATCAAGTATACTATGGCTATAGTAAGTAGCATAAGGACAGACAGATAGGTCAATGGAAAAGAGTAGAGAACCCAGAAATAAGCCCATGCCTATATGCTCAATCTATGCCAAGAAGGCAAGAATAAATAATGTTGTAAAGACAGTCTCTTCAAGATGTGGTGTTGAGAAAGCTGGACAGGTACATGCAAAAGAATGAAATGGGATAACTTTCTCATGCCATATACAGAAATAAACTCAAAATTAATCAAAGACTTACATGTAAGACCCAGAACCATAAGACTAAACAAACAAACATAGGCAGTAAATTCTCTGACATCACTTTCAGTAATGTTTTTTTGGACATGCCTCTTCAGTCAAGGGAAACAAAAGGAAAAAAATTAACAAATGGGATTATATCAAACTAAAGAGAAACCATCAACGAAATGAAAAGACAACTTACTGAATGGGAGAACATATTCGCCAATGATATTTCCAATAAGGGGTTACTATCCAAATTTATGAAGAACCATAAAACTTAACACCAAGAAAACCTCAAACAATCCAGTTTTAAAAAGGGCACTTCTCCAAAGAGAACATACAGATGGCCAAGAGACATATGAAAAGATGTTCAATGTCACTAACCATCAGAAAAATGCAAATTAAAACTACAGTGAGGTGCTGCCTCACACCTGCCAGAATGGCTACCATCAACAAATCCACAAATGACAAGTGCTGGCGAGGAGAAAAGGGAGCCCTCATGCACTGTTGGTAGGGATGCAGACTAGTGCAGCCACTTTGGAAAACAGTATGGAGTTTCCTAAAAAAATTAAAAAATGCAACTGCCATATGGCCCTGCAATTCCACTTCTGGGTATTTATCTAAAGAAACCCAAAACGCTAATTTGAAAATATATCCACACCCCTATGTTCACTGCAGAGCTATTTAGAATAGCCACAATACGGAAGTGCCCATCGATGGACAATTGAATAAAGAAGATGTGGTACATGTGTACAATGGAATATCACTCAGCTACAAAAAAGAATAAAATCTTGCCATTTGCGGCAACATGGATGGACCTGCAGAGTATTCTGTTAAGTGAAATAAGTCAGAGAGAGACGAATACTAATGATTTCACTTGTGAGTGGGATCTAAAGAACAAAATAAACAAACAGAAAAAAACTCATAGATACAGAGAACAAATGATGGCTATCAGATGGGAGGGTGTGGGGAGGCTGGGTGAAAAAGGTGAATGGATTAAGATGTAAAAGTTTCCAGTTATAGAAATAGTTATGGGATGTAAAGTACAGCATATGGAATATAATCAATAATATTGTAATAACTATGTATGGTGCCAGATGGGTACTAGACATAACGGGTTGATCACTTCATAAGATATATAAATGTCTAATCACTGTTTGGTACACCTGAAACCAATATATTGTATGTCAACTTAATTGAAATTTTATTTTAATTAAATAAAGCAAGCAAGAAAATAATAAAATAAAAAATTAATGTTTTGAGAGGTTTCATTCAAAACCTGGAAACCACTCAATTGCCTTTTAACCGGTGAATCAGTAGACACACTGTGGTATGTACAGCCATACAGTGAGACTCTCGGCAATAAGACGGAAATACTGAGGCAAGCAGTAACATCGGTATCACAGGCACTCTGCTGAGCGAAAGCAGCCAGACTCCAAAGGCTATATATTATATGATCCAGTTGTATGACAGTCTACAAATGGCAGGGCAATTGGCACACAGGACAGTTCTGGGGTTCCCAGATCGGGGGTGGGGACGATAGGTTGATGACATAGGGTATGAGGGAACTTTGAAGGCTGATAAAAATGTTCTACATTTTGATGAACCAAGTGGTTACATAACTGAGCATTTGCAAAATTTATAGAACCATATAGCAAAAGTGTGAATACTATTGTATGTAAACCAAAAAAGATAATTAAAATATGGTGCATTATTTGTTCTTGTGGGTAATTGGTGCTCATAGGAGAGAGAAGTTTCACTTCCTGGAGATTTCATAGAGATCATGGCCCTTGTGCAGGGTGCCCATAATTGGGTATTGTGGTTAGTTGGGTTAAAGGTAGGATGTGCAAACAGCTTCAGTTAAGGCTCGCACTTGGGAGTGAGTCGCTGTCCTGAATGGATAAATCCTAAGCATTCTGTTGCAGGAACACTGAGCCCTTAGACTCCATTGTTCATGTAGTACCAGGTGTCGGAGGGCTCTTTAAGTAGTGTGATTTATCATCGGCGTGTTAGGCGTGCGGTAGAGGCCCTTGAATGCAGGTGAAACCTAAGGAGCAGTGTTCTCTACAGATAGGAGGTATGTACCAGGTAGATCCTGGCCTCATGTGAGCTGAATGCTTTTCAAAGTGTTTTTAGTTTCCAAAAATAATCAACTAGGCCAAAGGAGGTGGTGGGGATAAATTAGGTGTAAATTTGCAAGTTCGGGATGGTATTACTTTAAAATATAATTAATTATTTGGAAATGTTGAGCTCTTAAATTGTGCCTGGTATTTTGCCAAACTCTGGCCATATCAGTGTCAACAAAATAGCTGTGGACTTATAGTCAAGTAAAGAAGAGAGACAAAGCATGCAAGACTATAAATGCACCCGAGGCTCTGGGCGGCTAAGGGAGCAGGGATACTGCTGTAGATGGCAGAGCTGGGAAAGGTGCGACTGAGGAGATAGCGTAACTGAGATCTGACGGATGGGAGGCGGCCGTGGAAAGCCAGGAGGAGGATGTCAAAGAGCGATGGTGCACGGGAATACCTGGGCTGTTAATGAGCTCAATGTGATGCAAGAACAAATAGGAGACCAAGGTGGCTGACATGTGGTCATTGAATAAGAAAATTGTAAGAAACAAGGTTAAAGGGGGACTTCAAGGCCACAGTAAAGAGTTAAGCTTTATTTCAAATACATTGAGAAGCCACTGGAATAACAGAATCTAATTAATTTTTATTAATTTGTTATTTTTGAAAGGAACAAATTCTATCGTAGTAAGTACACAGCAAAGAACTCCCCCTGCCCCCGAACCAGTTGGGATTTATTTAGTAATCTGCTATTCCATCATCATTTAACACTTTATATATTCTCAGACACAACCATAATTCCACCATCAAAATCAGGAAATTCATACTGACGCTTCACTGCCACCTCATCCTCATGCCCCTTTCAAGTTTGCCAGTTGTCCCAATAATGTGTTTGATAGCAAACTAATCCAAATCAGAATCAGGATATTAGTTCTTGCGTCTCTTTAGTCCTTTCCAGTCTGTAGCAGTTCTTCTTCTTCCTTTAACTTTCATGACATTTTTTAAACTTTTCTAAATCATGCACATGTTTACTCAGATCCTTTAATAACAATATAATATGCTAATACTATAAATTATAATTTGCAAAGCATTCTCACACATTATCCTTTAGTTAATAATAATCACTTATAATTATTTTATTGAGGGTTTACTACATACTAAGTATATTGCTTAGCACTTTATTTTTTATTTTGAAAATATATTTTTATTGATTTCAGAGAGGAAGGGATGGGGGAGAGAGAAGTAGAAACATCAATGATGAGAATCGGCTGCCTCCTGCACACCCCTCACTGGGGATGGAGCCCACAACCCAGGCATGTGCCCTGGCCGGGAATCAATCCATGACCTCCTGGATCATAGGTTGATGCTCAACCACTGAGCAACACTGGCCGGGGTGCTTAGCACTTTATATGCATTAATTCATTAACTAAAATCTGATGAGGCTGGAATATTTTTAACCATATCAAATTTTCTTTCTTTTTTAATTAAAATTTATTGGGGTGACTGGATAATAGGATCATATAGGTTTCAGGTATAGATTTCTATGTTACAAGATCTGTATATTGCACTGTCAAATAATCTTCCATCATGATCTTTTTAACATTACAGGCCAGTTACTTTATAGAATGTCCCTCAAATTGGGCTTGCGTGATGTTTCCTCATGACTAAGTTTATATTATATTGGTTGGACTGGGTCAGTAACAGGGGAGATAAAGTTAAGTGGGCCAATACAAGGTATGTCTCAAATTAGAGAAGTAGAATCAACAGGATGTGTTGAGAGTCCGCTGTGGTGATTGACAGGAAAAGAGAGAAATCAAAGAAACTCCTAGTTCTGGGGCTTAGCAAAGAGTTGAATATTGGTTCTACTTACTCAGATGGATAAGAAAGGATGCAGAGGTTGGAAATATTGGACATTTTGAACGCTACATGTTGATTAGACATTCAAGAGGCTGTGTCTGGTTGGTTAGATGCCTGAGCTTAGATCTCAGTTGAGAGGTCAAACAACAGACATACAGGTGGAAGCCAGGTAAGTACAGCTTGACTTAAAGTCATGGGGCTGGCAAGATCTGTGGGGAGACAACAGCTGCTGAGGGAGCCCTGGGTGCTCCATCATGTCAGAGAGAAGAAAAGAAACTCATGAGTGAGGCCGAGAAGGAAGAAAAACAACTACAAGGTTATATGCAGAAAGCAAAAAGATGAGGGGCTCTAGAAAAATATGGTGGGTATCTGAGTTGATTGTTGCAAAGAGATCAAGAAAGACGGGGCCTGGGAAGTGTGCATTGGATCGAGGGACAGTATGGAGGCCATTCTTTACTGTATTGAGTGCAGATCTGCATGCTGGGAAGACCATGACTGAAATGAACAGAAAAGTGAATGAGTATGCATGCAGGTTTAAGAAACTCCCAGAAGAACCGAAGTAAAATAATAACAAAACTATAACTCTATAAAGACAGAGAACTGAGAGATAACAACAGCAGAAGATACATAAACATTCTTCAAGATAATGGACAGCAGGTAGGTGAAGGGTGACTCTCCAACATAACAGAGAATGCTTCAACACAAGGCTTGTGTCAGGGGTGAGAGTCACCACTGACTGGTCCATTATTCATTATGTGGAATTCTGAAAGGGTCAGGAATTGCTCTGAAGATATGGGGTGTGATGTGTGACTAGATACAGAATGGAAGATTGAAATACAGTGCGGCTAGAACCCATCTCAATCCCATATCCCTCCTTCTATTCAAGTACTGAGATAAATACAGCTCTGGCCCTCATGTGAGCCTGGGGTTTTATCTCTGGAGATACTGAAACCAAAGAAACTCTGTTCGTGGATCCCAGGTACTGCTAACGTCAGGATTAGTTGTTCTCAAAGTGTGCGATTCGTTCTCAACTATAAAACTCTCATTTTTCTTGCCCTACTCAGCTCCTAACATATTGGTAGCTATGCTTACTCTTTCTAAGCAGAAATCTGAAAGTTTTCTTTTGTGCAGAGAAGTTATCCCACACTAGAAAAGGCCTGCACATACTGACATTTTCAGGGTCTTCCCAATCACAGGTGCCACATCTCTGCCGAGTGACCTTGGAGCTAAGTCCGTAAGTTAGCAGGCTCCACCCCAAACACAGAGCTTCTAGCATCATTTTAGTGCCTCACTCTCAAATACAAAAGACATTCTGAGATCACTATATTTGAGGAAATCTCTAACTTGAAATACAAATGCTAAAACAAGCATTTTATGAACAAAATTCAGAGAAAACTGAGACAATGCAGAAAGCAAAACCATTTCAAATGTCCCAAACAAAATAAGTAAATATATAGCACCTATGGAAAAAAC
This sequence comes from Plecotus auritus, assembly GCF_963455305.1. Lineage (NCBI taxonomy): Eukaryota > Metazoa > Chordata > Mammalia > Chiroptera > Vespertilionidae > Plecotus > Plecotus auritus. The sequence goes on from NC_137775.1 coordinate 102,442,692, forward strand.
AAAACAAAAATAAAAACATACTATTTCTTAAAGGAGCATACCAAAAACAAAAAAGAACTCTTGAAAAAAAATTTTTAAACTCAAAATTTCAAAATTCACTAGAAGAATTAGAAGACCCCAGAGGCTGAGGCTATCTCCCCAGAAGAAAAATAAAATGATGCAGTTGGAAGACAGAAAACTAATAAAGTGTCAATCCAGGAGGTCAAACATCCAAATAATATTTCAGAAAGACAGAACAGAGAAATGTATTGGAGGCAATTATCAGAGAAGAAAATGCAAGAAAATTTCCCAGAAATGACACAACTTTCTACTCTGTAAGTTCCTCACACAAAGAAAGAAGAATCCTCACTATAGCACTACATCATGAGATTTTAAAGCAACAGTAATTGTTTTAAAATCCTAAATTTTCCAGAGAAACAATGAGTAGCCTATCTAATAAAGAAGGAATATGATAATTGACCCTCATGCCATCATAAAGATGGTGGCGTCCACAGCCAATAAGGAGGGAATATGCTAATTGACTTCCACACCCTCAAAGATGGCGGCACCCACAGCCACAAGATGGCAGCACCCAGTCCCCTCAGCCCCACCGGGGCAGTGGGCCCGGCCTTGCTGTGCGCCTGCCTCCAGAGTCCCCCAGTCCCCTCAGCCCCCAGCCGCCCAGGGCCGCCCGAGGCTCAGATAACCAGGGCTGGCTGAGTCTTGCACTGCCGTCAGTGGCAGCAGCAGAGGTGTGATGGGGTTATCACCTTCCCCTTATCACCGGGTTGCCTCCCACCTCTGAGGGCTCCTGGACTGTGAGAGGGGGCAGGCCGGGCTGAGGGACGCCCCCTCCAGTGCATGAATTTTCATGTACCGGGCCTCTAGTTTGAAATAATATCAGACTTCACTATCTAGGTGCTAGAAACGGTGAATTAATGCCTTTAAAATTCTGAGGAAATACAGTGTCCAACCTAGAATTCTATAACCAGCTAAACTCTGAACAAATGTGTGACTGGAATAAAGACATTTTCAGACATATAAGGTCTGTAGACTGCTAGATGCATTTTTCTCTTCTTCCTGCACACATTTCCCAACCTTGCTTGTAGCTTGGTATGGCTATGTGTCAAAGCCCTGGCCAGAGGACTGTGAAGGCATGGGATATATATAAACTCTCTTTTCTTTGATTTCTGTTCTTGCGCCCTTGCCTTTGGCTGAAATGATGATGCCATGGGAACCACTTGTAGAAGATGACAGAACCACCTTCAGCCTGGGACCCTGAATGATTACATGGAGCAGAGGTCCCACCACCCCATGATAAAGTCTATTTTATTTTACTTTATTTTAATTTTATAATAAAGTGTATTTTACTTTCAAACTTGTTAATTTTTTAAAGTCATTTTTGGGATCTGTTACAGCAGCTTAGCATTACCCTAACAGTGCATAAGGTTTTAAACAATCTCCTACCATGAGCCCTCTCTCGGGAAGCTTCTAGAAAAAGTCCTGCATTAAAATGAGAAAATGAAACAAGAAACAAGATAGGGATCTATAAGAGGGAAACAAACATTTCCAGATGTCGGTAACAGAAAACTGTTGGACAGGAGCTGAGCAGCGACCTGGGAGCAGCAAGTATTGACTGGAGGTGGACAGATACTTTCGGGGAAGGGCGGGGGGGGGGGCGGTTTCTGAGAGGAACAGGGAACCTGAGAGATTGCCTCAGGTGCATGGAAAAGAAATCTATACGTCTGATGGGGCTTTTAGGTGAATTAATATATATGAAGAAAGCAAAGCAAATTTTAAAATGAGGCTATTACTGCCCAGTCGTCATGGCTCAATGGTTGAGCGTTGACCTATGCACCAGGAGGTCACGGTTCAATTCCCCATCAGGGCACATGCCCAGGTTTTGTGCTCAATCCCCAGTGGGGGATGTGCAGAAGGCAGCCAGTTGATGATTCTCTCTCATTATTGATGTTTCTCTATCTCTCTCCCTTCCTCTCTGAAATCAATAAAAATATATTTTTTAAAAAGGAAAGAAAGGAGAGTACTCATAATACAATGTATAACTCAGCTATAAACATTACTGGTATAATTATCATAATGTAAAGATTTGACATAAACATTTAGGGGAGCTGTGAGATGGAATGGGGGGGGGGTTTGTCCAGGAGTTCACTCCTCCTTTTGAGTAGAAGGAAGTCAGTAAATCCTTCCTGAAGCAGAGACAAAAACCAGAGCAACCTGTGGTGAAGGGGAGGGGCCCGGGGTGGGTGCAGGGAGAAACGGGGGACATCTATAATACTGTGAACAATCCTATCTAATAAAAGAGTAATATGCAAATTGACTGTACCTCCGCTACACCCTCAAGCCACGCCCACCAGCCAATCAGGAGCAAGTATGCAAATTAACCCAACCAAGATGGCTGTGGCCACAGAGCCAGCAGGAGGCTTGGGTTTCCCTGGCAATGGAGGAAGCCAAGCTTCCTGCACACCCTGGCCGGCCCAGGCCTCTGCTCAAGGATACAAAGTTTCAATTATAGAAGATAAATAAATCCAAACAAAAATGGTTGTGGCCACGCAGTGAGCAGGAGGCTTGGGTTTCCCTGGAAATGGAGGAAGCCAAGTTTCCCGCACACCCTGGCCTGTTGTGGACTCCACTCAAGGTTACAAAGATTCAATTATAGAAGATAAATAAATTCCAACCAAGATGGCTGTGGCCACGGAACAAACAGGAGGCTTGGGTTTCCCCAGTGATGGAGGAAGCCAAACTTCCTGGCTGGCCCTGGCCTCCGCTCAAGGCTACAAAGTTTCAATTATAGAAGATAAATAAATCCCAGATACCAGGGCCTCCACTTGGGTCGCTGGGGGGCATGGCCAGCCTGCAAACCACCACAGGCCCCTTGCCCGGGCCGCCCCACATTCCAAGGGAACCCCCACCCTGGTCCAGGACACCCTTCAGGGCAAACCAGCTGGCCCCAACCCATGCACCAGGCCTCTATCCTATCTAATAAAAGAGTAATATGCACATTGACTATCACTCCAACACACAAGATAGCTGCCCCCATGTGGTCAAAGATGACTGCCCCCATGTGGACACAAGATGGCCGCCACAAGATGGCCAGCAGGGGAGGGCAGTTGGGAGGGACCAGGCCTGCAAGGGAGGGCAGTTGGGGGTGATCAAGCCTGCAGGGGAGGGCAGTTAAGGGTGACCAGGCCGGCAGAGGAGGAAAGTTGGGGGCAATCAGGCTGGCAGGGGCGCAGTTAGGCATCAATCAGGCTGGCAGGGGAGTGGTTAGGGACAATCAGGAAGGCAGGAAGGTGAGCAGTTAGGAGCCAGCAGTCCTGCATTGTCAGAGGGATGTCCCAGATTGGAGAGGGTGCAGGCTGGGCTGAGGGACAACCACCCCCTCTCCCCCGTGCATGAATTTCATGCACTGGGCCTCCAGTAAACATATTTAAAGCAAACAAAAAACACCAGAACAACAACAAACAAGGAACAGCCTAAGATGCCATTTAGAACAAGATGGCAAAAGCAGCCTGAGGAGCAGGCGAGGTGAGAAGCTGTGGAAGGAGTGGGTGCCGTGGGTGGGGCCGCAGCTGGGCTCCATCAGGGGTGCACACTGCTACCCAGTGGAAGAGTCAAAACGAAGCAAACGAGTGAGTGGGAGGTGGAAGTGGAAATAGGGAAGGTGAGGAAGCTAAGGGTGAGGAGGAGGAGGGAGGCAGTGCTGGGAGTGATGAGGCAGGTCTTAGGGTGGAAGTCCTTACCACCCAGGGCCAGGAGCCTCGGGGTTAGACCCCCGGGAGCTGGCAAGAGCCTCCGCACAGCCCGGCCACAGAACCCGGCCTTTGATCTCCCTGAGGGGTATTTGTGCTCGTGTTTGGATGTTGATGGGAGGGGTTGAGACACATGAAGGCAGAAAAGATGGGAGAGGAGCAAACCCCTGAGAAGGCTGAGAGAGCAGAGGGTGAGAGGGGACCAGAGCCCATGGGAGGGTTAGCCCTCGCAGGTCCTCGTGACAGAGGTCACTCTATAGACCTGGCACTTCTCCTCCTGATGGACCTGTGCGTGTCAGCAGCGTTTGTGGGGGGGTGCTCTCCTGCAGCCATGCCCGGCCCAGAGCTGCCACAGCGCCCGGACAGCGGCCAGCTCCCTGAAGTCCGTGGAATGGCCGCATGGAGGACGCACCTGTCTGAGGTGATCGGGTGGGTGGGACAGGAGTCAGGGACCCACGTTGGAGGTGGGACAGGAGTCAGGGACACACATTGGAGGTGGGACAGGAGTCAGGGACCCACGTTGGAGGTGGGACAGGAGTCAGGGACACACGTTGGAGGTGGGACAGGAGTCAGGGACACACGTTGGAGGTGGGACAGGAGTCAGGGACCCACGTTGGAGGTGGGACAGGAGTCAGGGACCCACGTTGGAGGTGGGACAGGAGTCAGGGACACACGTTGGAGGTGGGACAGGAGTCAGGGACACACGTTGGAGGTGGGAAAGGAGTCAGGGACACACGTTGGAGGTGGGACAGGAGTCTCTGGTAGGGAGGGAACAGGTGAAGCCTTAGGAGGAAGGGCTCACAGTCGGGAAGGACAGAGCCAGCCCTAAAGGAGGGAGGGCTGGAGCAGAGGGAAGGAACAAACCCAGAAAAGGATGCAATGGGACATATTGGGGAACAAAGGCGGGCCCACCCCAGATCCTTTACCTCATCCAACCTGCACCCTTCCTTTAATCCCATACCTCCCTCCTGCCCTGACCTCCAATAGCAAAGGCAGCGGAAGCCTGCGCTGGTGGAGCCTGTCTCAGACGATTAAGGAAGACAGTTTGATGTGAGAAATCAAAGGCCAGAGGCGGTGTGGCAGCAGCTCCGGCTGTCAGTGCTTTCCTTTCACTTCCTGGGCCAGCTTCGAGGGCCCCCACCTGCTCCTCCCAGGATCTCTGGGGATGAAGCCTGGTGGACATCAGGCGGCGTTCAAGGAAGGGATAGTTCTACTTAACTGTGGGCTCAGAACCTGGCTCGGATTTGGACCTAAGAATGCTATTGGGCCCAGCTGCGTAGCTCAGCGGTTGAGCGTCGGCCTGTGAACCAGGAGGTCAGGGTTCGGGCAGCACTGGCTTTTGCAGAAATGGCCAAGAGAGCGAGCGGGTCACCGTTGCTTCTGGAAGAGGCGTTGCACCCGGGCTGGGACCATCTCAGACCCGCGGCCTCCACACCCCTCTCCTCGCCAGCTCGTCACTTACCCAGAAATCCAAAGAGCAGAGGCCACAGGACGGGGCCAGGAGGGACATTGCCTCTCCCCATCTTGAAATGACGCAGCAGGCAAGTCCTCATGGAGAAGCCTGGGTGGGAGGAACGGCGGCTGCGGAGGCCACGAGGCGCGGGTACCCCAGGGCCTCCAGGGGAAGTCGAGTCGCAGAACTCCCGGCCAGTCAGGGCCAGGCGGGCCTCCAGGGTGGGGCTGAGGAGCTCCACAAATTGTCCCAGTTTGTTCTTGTTTTCTTCTCTTTTCTCATGAGCACGTCCGAGGCATTTATACCGGCCAGAGCCTCGGCCCTCCCTGCCCAGGGAGGGGCATCTCTGCGCCCGGCTCTGCGGCTCTGCCATTTGCGCTGTTGGCACAGAGGTCCCCGTAGGAGCAAAGGCAGCTGAGGGAGCAGGCCCGGGAGGGGCAAGGAGGGGATCCATGCCGGGAGGAAGGGACCCGCCCTCTGAACCAGAAATGATCATAAGTCTGTTTGCTTTGAGCGTATGCCTCATTTCAAAGCAGGCCGCCTGTAGAGAAGGAAAGAGGAAGAGGAAAAGGAAGCAAATGGACCTTAGAGGTCAGCAGGTGTTCATCCAGGGAAGCTGGCGATCTGGGGCCTGAAGACAGCAGCCACACTGAGGCTCCTCCAGGTGCTGGTCCAGGGGTCACGGGACAGCCCGGGGCTCCTTCCTCTGCGCTCCGGGTTCTCTCGTGGTCCCCCTGCGAGAGGGGGAGGGCCTGGCTTTGGAGAGGGCTCTCAGAATGGGCCAGGGCCTACCCCATGACCGGCCCTGTTTCTAGGCCTCACAACTAGCAGTGGGCTGAACTTGACTCTGCAGGTCAGATGTGCAAGGACAGAAATGTAATGACTTGCACTCACTGATCTGACTTCGTTCCGGGCACGTCCCGCCAAAGGCAGGGAGGCTGTGGTGAGGCTGAGGCCATGAATTTGAGCGCCAGATGTTGGCTTTCCTTTCACTTCCTTTTAAAAGGGTCTCTTGAGATCAACCAAAGGACTTATATGTATGCATATAAGCCTAACCAATGGACACAGACACCAGGGGGTGAGGGCATGAGCGGGGGAGGGGGGGAGAGCACTGGGAGGTGGTAAGGACACATATGTAATACCTTAATCAATAAAGAAAAAAAAGGTAGAGAAGGTTTCCGCCCTCATAAAGCTCACATTCTAATGGGGAGATAAATACAATAAACAAGGGAACTAATTAATTCATATAATAATTTCCACTGATGGAGAAGACTATAGGGAAAAGAAAACGAGGTCATGTGACATTAGCAGGTGGGAAGAAGGAGCATACTCTAAGGTGTGGTCAGACGAAGCCCTGGTGAAGCAGTGACGTTGGAACTGAGATCTGAAGAACAAAGAGCTCTTGAAGAAGCACCCTAGAGAGGGGTGAGCACAGCAGCCTGAGGCACCACAAGGAACTTGAAAAATAAAAAGCCAAATCTGGGTAACTGAGACCCAGTAGCTAGGCAACCAAAGGCTGTCTCATTCCATCTCCAGTGATGCTGACCTGGGCATGTCTTCCTAAACGTCACGTGGCTCCAGCCCTTCATGCCCTTGCCGATGCTGTTTCTCATTCTGCGTATACACTCCTTCCTGTGGTCCCTTCTCCCACCTGCTCACCTGGTGAGCTCCTGCTCACGTAATACCACTCTAAGGTTTCCTTGTCTCACCCAGGAAGAGGTAGGCCCTTCCTCCTCCTGGCTCCCATGACAGCCTAGGAATACTACTTACATCAGCGTACTATTTAGTCATTTATTTTCTTCTGTGTGTGTGTGTGTTTTAAATATTTATTGTTGAAAGTATTACATATGTTCCCCAAAGAAGAAAACCCCCATTGATCTCTCCACTCCGCCTCCAGCCCCACCCCAGCTCTCCCCCACTCCACCATCTGTGTCCATGGGTTATGCATATTTGCATATGAGTTCACTGGTTGATCTCTTCCCCGCCAAACACCACCTTCCCCTGCCTTCCCTCTGAGGTTTGACAGTCTGATACTTCTATGAGCATGGAGGGACCTGGAGGGCATTATGCTAAGTGAAATAAGCCAGTCAGAGAAAGATAAGTGTTGCATGATCTCACTCATGTGGAATCTAATGAACAACATAAACTGATGAATAATAATTTATTTTCTTGTAAAAAAAATAAAATAAAAGGGTCTCTTGGAGCCTTGGGTGGTGTGCTCAATGGTTAGAGCACCAGCCTGCAGACCGAAGGGTCCCAGGTTCGATTTCCTGTCAAGAGCAGGTACCTGGGTTGCAGGTTCGACCCAGGCCCAGTAGGGAGGTGCTTGGGAGGCACCAATCTATGTGTCTCTCTCACATCTATGTTCTCTCCCCCTCCCCCTCGCTCCTGCCCTTCCACTCTCTCTAAAAATCAATGGGGAAATATCCTTGGGTGAAGGAATCAATGGGGAAAGGTCCCTTGGATGCATATGGTACGGTGGGTCTACTTATATGCAAAGCCTGCGATCATGTGCAGCTCCGAACGGTGGCTCCCGGGGTGATATGGGGGTGGCAGGAGCGCACTCAGGCTGGCATCGCGTAGGCACGTTACAATGCCACGGCCTCACACAGGATGTGGCCGCCTTGCACGCCCTTCCAAGGATCTCCCGCTGAGGAAGAGGACTCCACTCCCTCCCACCCCATTGGCCCGGAGCCGTGCTGCGTCCCCAGACCCTGAGACACAAGCGACTGCTGACCCCATTTAGGAAGGAGGAACCCAGGTCTCAGAGAAAGGAGTCTAGTAACTTGGCCAACTCACACGCTAATAAGTCAGGAGCTAAACTAACAGGCCAGCTTCAGAGACTGTGCTTGCACACACCCAGGGCCACGCGGGCGGCCCCTCCCAGCCTCTCAAGGAGAGACAGGTGCAAGAATTAGTGTGTCACAGTGTAAGGCATGCCAGGCCAACACCTTGTAAAGTAAACACAGTGCGTGGTCTTGAAATCCATCCTTCACCTCGGGTGCTGAACATTACTTGGGAAATGCCCAGGCTCTGCCTCTCGCTGCGCGGCCCTCAGCCAGCCCCCCAGTCCCAGGTGCTCCCCTGGCTCCCGCTGGTCCTCCTTCAGGCAGAGTCCTTGTCCTTACACGGAGCCTCAGAGCTGCTCCTCGGGGGACAGTCATCAGAAAACAACGCAGACAAAAGGAACAAGCTTTTCTGTGAAATACAAGCCACATGGTCCTGCCTGCGACCCATCTGCGTCCAGGTGGCCCGGCGGCGCTGTCCCCTGCCTGGAGGTGAGGGTCTCAGGACGTGGCTTGGACTTCGACAAATATCTGAGCCACCATTTGCATAGGAAAAACCACGTGTTCCTTATTGGTCTATGTTTAGTCTAAACTTCTTATCACAAATTTAATGATTTTTAAATGCAATTGCTCCCTATTGTAAGTACAGGCATTGGAATAAGAAGTGTTACTGCTGTTTGAGCTGTTGAAGGGATGCTGGCACTGCAGCATCGCGCTGGGTCTCCCATTGGCAACACGAAGCGCCTGCCCCGGCACTCTCGGCTCCTGCTCTCTGACTCGCTGCTTGGCCCACGCTATTCAGCTGTAATATATTTTTGCTTAAAAGGTATTTCTGAGCATGTTTATGCACCAAAAGGCATGTTTATGTGCTTTTAAAAGTTATAGTCCTCAATAACCTTTCGGTGAAAGTAAATGAAAATGTTCTTCTATGAAATGTTTTTCCATATTTTCAAGAAAATATGAAACACAAACCTACCTAATATAAAAACCAATCGTACCATTTTAGTCTCCCCACTGCAGGACTGCTCCGAGGCCCCCGCTCCGCCTTCCAGGCGAGTTCGGGGGCCTGCGGACCCAGGTCTGTGCTGGCCTCGGAGTTCAGGTTGGAAGCCAGAAGTTCCAGTCCCTCACCCGCCACACGCCACACGCCTCTCTGTGCCCTTTCATCTCCAGATGAAACATGAATCCGCGGGAAGTACACGCGGAGCTAGAAGCATCTTTCTCCTGGAAATCGCCCGCAACATACAACTGCCACCCAGACCAAGCACCGCGAGTGAGCCCGTGTCCTCGCAGGGCGGTGCACAGGACTGGGCGTGGCTTCATATCAGTTGCTAGTTTTTAGGGATCCTGAATGTTCTGCAATGGCAGCGCACAAGGCAGGCTGCTTGTGGCTCTCGCCGGGGTGCGCGCAGGCTGGCCTCAGCCCTGCCACAGGGTGTCTAGGCTCTGCTCGCAGGATTCGCCCCTCAGGGGACACATTCTTTGACACAAAGGGGAGAGAAGAGTTTGCTAAACAGAAGTTTTATTACTCCTGTACTTCACTCTACAATATATCTGACTAGATAACATCTTAACATGTCCCCAAATCACCGGTTTATTACACACCATGCGGCCCCTAACAGGAATCTGTGAGGCAGGAAAGCATGAAGCCCTCTGGGTAAATGATGCCTCAGTTAGGAGAGACTTTTGCCATATCCCTCCATTTGCTGCATAATAATAGGGGCTGGAAGGAAAGGCGGTGCCGTGCAGGGAGCTAGGAAAGCAAACCTGGCCGGTGCCCCCGCCACAGAGGACTTCTCACACCCTTCAGTTTCGGCAAATACATATCCATGGACGTGGAAGATCTGGAAAATGATTCCTGTAAAACTTCCCAAACCTGCACAGTAATCTTCAGAAAGTCTCCGTGCACCTTGGAGAGCACGCAGCCTTGCTGCGTGGGCCCTGGGCCAGGGCTCAGCAAAGCACAGGGGCACCTGCCTGGCCAGCCACCCCGGGCATTGGCGCTCCCGGGAGGCACCCCATGACAGAGGCTGAGTAACGAGGCCTTCGCACTCTGCAAACACACCAGTTTCTGGGAGTAGCGAAGTGTTTGCAGAATAACCAGTGAATTAGTCACAAGCTGAACCACTGCCCCGCGTCTCCTCCCTTTCGGCCCTTTCTGTCGCCAAGTGCTCAATGCTTTGAGTCATTTGTTGTTTATTTTTAGAAACCAAAATTTCAATGCTTACACATTTGTATAATGCCTGGTAGTAATATTTTAATAGCTTTATCCTATATAATAAAAGGCTAACATGCAAATCAACACGTAGCCTAAACATAGTGAACAACTGGTCACTATGACTCACACTGACCACCAGGGGGCAGATGCTCAATGCAGGAGCTGCCCCCTGAGGGTCAGTGCACTCCCACAGGGGGAGTGCCACTCAGCCAGAAGCCGGGCTCATGACTGGCAAGGGCAGTGGCGGTGGTGGGAGCCCCTCCTGCCTCCGAGGCAGCACTAAGGAGCAGTGAGCCAAGTGATAAGAACTAGCAAGCAGGCAGGCGGTAAGGAGCAAGTGTTCCCGGACTGCAAAAGGCATGTCCAACTGCCGGCTTAGGCCCGCTCCCCGCCTGTCAGTCGGACATCTCCCAAGGGCTCCTGGACTGCGAGAAGGCAGAGGCTGGACTGAGGGACCCGCCCACCGCTCCGAGTGCACGAATTTCAGGCAACGGGCCTTTAGTTGAATATAACTTACATGCCATATAGTTCACTTGTTTAGAACAGGCAAGTCCTTGGTGTTTAGTGTGTTGACTGAGTTGTGTTTACTTTTCACCTGAGGCCCAGTCCTTCCTCTCTGTTACCTTCCACTTTCTCTCATCCCTTCCTCCTGCTGCTCAGCTCAGAACAAACATGAGGCCCTGCAAACTGCGATTGGAGGGGACACACCTGCCCACAGCACCTGCACCCTCCATCCCCCGTGCCCGGGTTCAGCCTGTGCCACCTGTGACCTGTGCGCCCCAGGCTCCTCTGTGGGCCCCGGGAAGCCTGGCCCAGGCCCTCCCTTCTCACTCCCCTGGCAGCTGGAGTGAGGAAGGAGGAGAGAATAGGGACAACGAGGCCTCTGGGCTCCACTGTGGAGCCTGTGAATGCGGGTGGGCCCAGCCTGGGCTTCTCTCAGAGCTGGGAGACTCAGCACAGGTTGTGTGCTCCTTTGAGTGTGTTTACTTCTCACGCATGTGGGAACCCTGATCAGAGCAGGCGGGAAGTTCAAGGCCAGTTTGCCATACACAGGTGCCAAAGCAAGGACACTGCACGCACTACGGAGGCGTACCTTTCTACACCCCAAACACTGATGCCACAACTAGGTAAGGAGCCCCTCTTGTCTCAGTTGGTATAAAGATGTGCTGTTGACCATCCGGTGAGAGGCTGCTTGACTGGGCTCCTGTGTTTGTACTGTATTAGCAGGGGCTGCTGTGTGTACTGGGCTCCTGTGTTTGTACTGTGTTAGCAGGGCTGCTGTGTGTACTGGGCTCCTGTGTTTGTACTGTGTTAGCAGGGCTGCTGTGTGTACTGGGCTCCTGTGTTTGTACTGTATTAGCAGGGCTGCTGTGTGTACTGGGCTCCTGTGTTTGTACTGTATTAGCAGGGGCTGCTGTGTGTACTGGGCTCCTGTGTTTGTACTGTGTTAGCAGGGCTGCTGTGTGTAGTGGGCTCCTGTGTTTGTACTGTATTAGCAGGGCTGCTGTGTGTACTGGGCTCCTGTGTTTGTACTGTATTAGCAGGGCTGCTGTGTGTACTGGGCTCCTGTGTTTGTACTGTGTTAGCAGGGGCTGCTGTGTGTACTGGGCTCCTGTGTTTGTACTGTATTAGCAGGGCTGCTGTGTGTAGTGGGCTCCTGTGTTTGTACTGTATTAGCAGGGCTGCTGTGTGTAGTGGGCTCCTGTGTTTGTACTGTGTTAACAGGGCTGCTGTGTGTACCAGGGCTCCTGTGTTTGTACTGTGTTAACAGGGCTGCTGTGTGTACCAGGGCTCCTGTGTTTGTACTGTGTTAGCAGGGCTGCTGTGTGTAGTGGGCTCCTGTGTTTGTACTGTATTAACAGGGCTGCTGTGTGTACCAGGGCTCCTGTGTTTGTACTGTGTTAACAGGGCTGCTGTGTGTACCAGGGCTCCTGTGTTTGTACTGTATTAGCAGGGCTGCTGTGTGTACAAGGCTCCTGTGTTTGTACTGTGTTAACAGGGCTGCTGTGTGTATCAGGGCTCCTGTGTTTGTACTGTGTTAACAGGGCTGCTGTGTGTACTGGGCTCCTGTGTTTGTACTGTATTAGCAGGGGCTGCTGTGTGTACTGGGCTCCTGTGTTTGTACTGTATTAGCAGGGGCTGCTGTGTGTACTGGGCTCCTGTGTTTGTACTGTATTAGCAGGGGCTGCTGTGTGTACTGGGCTCCTGTGTTTGTACTGTATTAGCAGGGGCTGCTGTGTGTACTGGGCTCCTGTGTTTGTACTGTATTAGCAGGGGCTGCTGTGTGTACTGGGCTCCTGTGTTTGTACTGTATTAGCAGGGGCTGCTGTGTGTATCAGGGCTCCTGTGTTTGTACTGTATTAGCAGGGGCTGCTGTGTGTACTGGGCTCCTGTGTTTGTACTGTATTAGCAGGGGCTGCTGTGTGTACTGGGCTCCTGTGTTTGTACTGTATTAGCAGGGGCTGCTGTGTGTATCAGGGCTCCTGTATTTGTACTGTATTAACAGGGCTGCTGTGTGTATCAGGGCTCCTGTGTTTGTACTGTGTTAGCAGGGCTGCTGTGTGTACTGGGCTCCTGTGTTTGTACTGTATTAGCAGGGCTGCTGTGTGTACTGGGCTCCTGTGTTTGTACTGTATTAGCAGGGCTGCTGTGTGTAGTGGGCTCCTGTCTTTGCAGCTGCTTTGTGGGGCTCCTTTGAAGAACTGTTTTGCTGATGGTCCTCATTAGCAGTGGCTACTGCTCTGCTGTAAAGACTCTCTTATTGTCTCACAACAACTTCTCATGTCTTCTCTGTCTAATGTCCGGTGCCCATGGGGTACTACCTCTGGCAGAGAAGGACCTTGCTCCCACAGTTGGTGCAGCAAGTAGGATTCAGGAGTAAGTGCTCCCAACAATTTCTCACTCACTCACTCACTCTCTCACAGGCTCTGAGTTCCTTTTGGTGTGTTTATTTCTTAGCTAAATGACCAAGAAAGAGTGTCTCCTCTCTCCAATGTCTGGTAAAACAACTGAGAGGAGGCAGTGTCTTCCCCAAGGCTGTCGCAGATCCAAACAGTTCTGGGAGGGGACTCTTGTGCATGAATGAAGACACTCGGTTCTCCCATCCCAGGCCCGCTTCCTCCAGGAAGGCGTGGCCCTGGCCAGCACTGCTCAGGGCCCAGGGTACCGCCCTCTCATCTCCAGGGCTGCAGTGGACACCCGTCTCCTCCACCTCGGCCTGTAGTGGGCACCCTGCCTGCCTCCGGGGCCCGGGCCCATGTGGAGGTAGTGGGGACAGTAGACAGCGGCGTCAGAGGTGTCCCTCAGGCACAGGGAGTTTCTCTAGAACAAGAAGGGTGAATAGTTTCAACACTGCACCCCTTTCACAGGTCTTCACCACAGACGCCATCCAGAGTCTCCTCCCCTTCAAACCACCTCCAGCCCTCCAGCCCTCTCCTTCTTCCAGCCCTTCTCTCCAGTCAACAGTTCCCTCTTACATGGGTGGCTCCTTCTCTTAGTCCGTCTTCCTCCCCTGCTCAGCCCCGGCTTGGCTCCCCTGCTCCTCAGACCCCTTCCTCGTCCTGCTGCTCCTCCCAGGCACTTCCCTGATCATTAGGCACTCACCACACAGAGGAAGAGCCCGGTGAAGAACCCCACAGCCACTGCAGACGAGCCCAGGGTGATGAGGAAGATTTCCCATGGCTTCAGGGACCCATCCGGCTTCACGCTGCTTGTTGAGGTAGCAGCACTTATGTTAAGCACATTGGAAGTTGTGTGCATTCCAGGTGGAGAAGGTGTGTCTGGGCCTCCTATGGTTGCACTGGACCCAGTGGTGGGGGCTGTGCTGTTTCCACTGGAGGTAACACTGGATCCTGTGGTGGGGGCTGTGCTGTTGCCACTGGGGGTAACACTGGACCCAGTGGTGGGGGCTGTGCTGTTTCCACTGGGGGTAACACTGGATCCTGTGGTGGGGGCTGTGCTGTTGCCACTGGGGGTAACACTGGATCCTGTGGTGGGGGCTGTGCTGTTGCCACTGGGGGTAACACTGGATCCTGTGGTGGGGGCTGTGCTGTTGCCACTGGGGGTAACACTGGATCCTGTGGTGGGGGCTGCGCTGTTGCCACTGGGGGTAACACTGGATCCTGTGGTGGGGGCTGTGCTGTTGCCACTGGGGGTAACACTGGATCCTGTGGTGGGGGCTGTGCTGTTGCCACTGGGGGTAACACTGGATCCTGTGGTGGGGGCTGCACTGTTGCCACTGGGGGTAACACTGGATCCTGTGGTGGGGGCTGCACTGTTGCCACTGGGGGTAACACTGGATCCTGTGGTGGGGGCTGTGCTGTTGCCACTGGGGGTAACACTGGATCCTGTGGTGGGGGCTGCGCTGTTGCCACTAGAGGTAACACTGGATCCTGTGGTGGGGGCTGCGCTGTTGCCACTGGGGGTAACACTGGATCCAGCATTGGTAGTTGTGGTAGTATCACTGGAGGTTATACCTGATGATAATGATAAATAATGACACATTTGAGAGAATACATACTTTCTGCTCAACAGTTGGTTTAAATTCGTTACATAAGTAATTCTATTTAATGCCCACACAGCCCATGAATCATTGAGGTAGCAGCACAAGATTCTATTACTATTACCAGCTAAGATGAAGAAATGGAGGCTTACAGATGTTGAATCTAGCCCAAGTTTATATAGCTGGTCACTAATAGAACAGGAATTTTGACCCAAGCTGTTGAGCCTGCACCTTTACTAGTAGCTGCCTCATTTTGTCATCCTCCCTACACAGCCCCAACACCAGGGTTAGCTGACATAGTTTCACTGGCAATAAGCTTATTCCAAAATCTTCTATATAAGATCAAATACAGATTAAAATTATCATAAAGGAATTGTAGGACCAGGTGAAACTAGTATATTGATTCATTCATTCTTAAAGTAGTATTGCTCCCTCCTTGGAAAATATTTCTCAGAGTGTTATTCAGAAAACACCTACATTAGGGTCACCTGGAGAGCTTATCTATCTATATAAAAGGCTAATATGCTAAGTGTCCAACCGTGTGGGTAATAACATCACGTAGCAACGCCCAGCTTCCTCTTCCTAGCAACTAGCCTCCTTGCAGTTTCTTCAGCCCAGGAACATGACTTGCTTTATAGCCAGGTGCAAACATTTTACACTTTAACCAAATGTCTGTGAAGTGTTTTCATGTGCCTCATCTCATTTGATCCTCACAGAAGTCCTGGAGTAGGTAGATAGGAGACTCAGTGGAATCCTATTTTCTTTTCATTAACCAGAAAACGGAGATTTAGAAAGCTTAGAAACTTGACCCAACTGAAAAGAAGTTAGAAATGGTGGACCTTGAAAATGACTTCAGGTTTTCTCACTGCACAGAATATAGTCAGACACTGCTGCAATTAAATATTTTACCCTTTGTTCTCCCTGCGTGATCCACAATAATAATCTGCTTCATGTAGATATTTACTGCTATGTTGCTGACAATTACCTGAAAGAGAACTTGGGGTGCTTCACTGGGCTGGAAAAAGTTTAGCTACATCAGAAAGCAGGTCTAATTAAGCAAATTTATTCTGTATCTACAAAAGGCTAAGCTGGCTCACGCATGCGCAATACATATAAAGCTCTCGCTGGCACCATTTGCACGTGTGTGTTTCCATCTGCCATTGTCAATCATGAATTTGGTTGACACTTCTATTATAGAGAAAGGGCGAATAGTGATATTAAAATATTTCTTCTAGTTAATTTCCTTTCAATGTGCATGAATCCGTGCACCGGGCCACTAGTAGAAAATAAAGATGTCTACACAAACCACTCCAGACTGAATGAGTCAGTTTGAGGTGGGGCCAGCTATCTGTCTCTCCTAATGGGTGAGTGATTCTATTGGCATTGAAGTGCCAGGGGCTCCTGACCACCTTGGCAAAGACCAGAGAAGAGCAGGTTATGTGTAGGTTAAATGTGCACAATCTGTGCAGATTAAAGGCCATAAATCAATACCCACAGGTGTAGGGAGGCTCAGCTGGAGTTAAGGTTGTGCCCACTGTTTGCCCTCATGACCCTGAAGGACAGACACGTGGCCTCTCCCCAAGCCTGCGTCTATCTCGTTGGGGCTCATTTCACTGCTGCCTGGGACACGGCTGCTCCTCACCTCACTCTGCATGTGTGTATTTTCCCTCAGTTTTATTTCAAGTGACATAGGGTTAGAGCAGTGGTCGGCAAACTGCGGCTCGAGAGCCACATGTGGCTCTTTGGCCCCTTGAGTGTGGCTCTTCCACAAAATACCACAGCCTATGAGAGTCTATTTTGAAGAAGTGGCGTTAGAAGAAGTTTAAGTTTAAAAAATTTGGCTCTCAAAAGAAATTTCAATCGTTGTACTGTTGATATTTGGCTCTGTTGACTAATGAGTTTGCCGACCACTGGGTTAGAGTATAGCTCTATTTTGGGAAGGTCCCCACATTCTGCAATGGGATGGAAATTGGGGGTAATATCAGAATCATGAGTAAAACTAAATAGGAAATGGAGACGACCACATGTAGAGGTGACATGTGAAAGAGAGAGTGGCTTTAACCTGAGAAGCTTTGGAGAACAGGTGAGTCGAAATGATAAGAGGGCTAATTTTGATTCCAAATGATGCATTCTCTGGGAAGTCCTGCTTTCTGGTTGTGCACTAGGAGATGGAGCTCTGAGGTCTGAGTGCCAGGGCTATGGAGATGGGGTGGGAGTCCATTTTGACTCTTGACTTCTATTCTCCTTGGTCTGAGGCTGATTAGGATGATGCGAATCAGCTTAGGAGCAGGAGAGAAACTAAATTTATAGAATATAGATGAGTGATACTTTTTAAAGCAGACAACGCTTCCTGTCCTTACTATTTAACTCCCCCTTGCCCCAGCCATATCCCATAAGTCATTACCATTTTATAGATGCAGAAACCTAGGCACAGAGAAGTTAAACAGCTCACCCAAAGCACCAGGTAGTGAAGGAGCCATGATTCTTGGGAGGCCTCTGAGCTCCGCTGGCCTCCCAGGGCATTCGTTGTTAGACTGGAGTGATTGGAGCAAAGCGAAGGTGCTCACATGGAGGACCACCACAGCCACCCTGGGAGTGGTCACCACGCTGCAGTCCCTCAGAGGCTCTCAGACCACCTGCTTTTAAGAAAATCACTCACCATGCTCTAAGACCAGGAGATGTAACAGTAGCCAGTACTTCAAGGGAATGCTTCCTGTCTGCATCTCGATCTGCCTCTTGGTGGCCAGAAAGCAAGATGCGTGGATCCCAGATGCAGCCAAGCCCTAGAAGGCAAAGAGCAGTATTCTCGAGAAAGGAGAGCTCCCGGTGAAGAGGGAAAGGCTGACGCTCTCAGGAGCTGGGGTATCCTAAGTATGTGTTCTTGGAAGAGCCGTGAGCTGGGGGTGGGGTGAGAGATTGGATGCTGGGCTCCTTACGCTCTCTCCATGAGGTGCTGTTGCCTCTTTATCGTGGAAGAGCTGCAGGGCCTTTATAGCTTCAGATGGGTTGGGGCAGAGTTGAGAGGTTGACTTGTTCTTCTGTCAACTTTGAGCAGCTAACAAAACAATATTAAGCCCGGGAAGGAATAGGCTAGGGGTCAAGCGGAAGGTGAGAAAGGAGAAAGACGTGATCACACTAGACAGGGCACTGGGCTGGGTTGCAGCAGGAAGCAGAATGGGACAAGGTAATCAAAGTTGTCAGAGTGGAAGGGGAACCACCCTCTGAGGCAGGGATGGGGCCAGAAACCTGTTCTACTTCTGTTTCCCGGTCAGGGAATCCTGTGGGCCTGCTCTTTTAGCAGGGAGGATGCCCTAATGGACTGAGCTAAGGGGACAAACAGAAATAGGAGACTAAGGAGAGCAGTAATGAGGGCCCTGGGCCCTGGGCTATGGGCAGAGGGCAGATGTACGGCAGAAGGCTGGTGAGCAGCAGGCATTCAACAATTAATGAGTGAACAGGGGAAGAGGAGTCCAGGGCTCAATGAAGCCATCTCAGCGGTGTCCCAGGCATGGGGGCTGAGGGCGTGGGGAGAGTATTGAATGTGCAAGAACAAGCCACCCGTCAGACTGAAGGGGCGGTATGACCCCAACCGCAAGGACTTCTCATCTTGCCTATTTTCAGAGGAATCCGTAGGAGCTTTTCCACTCTGGGATCCACAGATGTTCCCTCTCATAAGTGTCAGTGAGGCATCTCCCACTACGTGCACCTCGGGCCACATTAGGAGCCTGCAAGTCCATTAGGAGAAGGAGTGCTGCAGTCCAAGTCCGCCGGGAGCTTCACATGGGTCTGGACATGGAAGTACTGAAGCAGCAGAAAGCACACACGGTCCACTAAGTGAGCATGACTGGTCAAACCCAAATGAGTGGGAGGTTTGGGGAGCGCATGGAGAAGATATCATGTGGCCAGGGCAGGAGGTGTGGCACCAATGGGAGTTCCACACGGAGTGTGTGTGGTCGTTTATTGGAATGAGCTTCCTCAACATAAGACCTGTTAGAAAGGAGTTGGTCAGCGGGAGGGCGCTAGAGACACCCGCGACTTGGGATGAGTGAGTCTGAGTCAGGAAGAGATGGGGTACATTGGGAAAGGCTCAGACACAGATGTCCTGGAGTTTGTGATGGGCAGCTCCTGAGGCAGAGGGCAATGGGCCAGTCAGTGGTGGGTTGGGTACTGGATTCACAGCAATCCTATTCTGTGGCTAAAAAAATACCAGCACTCTGAGAAAGAAACCTTCTTTCCCTCTAGAATCGCATGGGTCCTAAATTGCAGCCCAGATCGCACCTGTGAGAGGTTATCCTAAAAAGAACTTCACATACATACTCATTATAGTCCAAACATAACTAATAGTTTACTCTTCCTTAGAACAATACAAGGACCTGGGCACATTTTAATTCTTATTTCCACTTTCCAACTCATACCCTAATGTTATCAAGTATTTTAATTTTATCTTGTTTTATAACTTCATGAGAGGTTATTATTGACTGCTTATATACCATAAGTCAGAACATGGTCACACCATTACAGACAGCTTCAAAGAGACCAAAATACACTCTCTAGATGGATGGACATGTGCTCAACTGAAACTTGAGGGTTCTGTTGTTGTTGTTTTTTGTTTTTGTTTTTAATTTCTTTATTGATTAAGGTATCACATATTTGTGCTCATCCCCCCATTCCCCTCCCAAACCCTTCCCCACGCATGCCCTCACCCTCCTGTTGTCCGTGACCACTGGTTAGGCTTATATGCATGCATACAAGTCCTTTGGTTGATCTCTCCCCCTTACCCCCACCCTCCCCTACCTTCCCTGAGGTTTGACAGTCTGATCGATGCTTCCCTGTCTCCGGGTCTGTTTTTGTTCATCAGTTTATGTTGTTCATTATTTCCCCTAGATGAGTGAGATCATGTAATACTGGAAATATACTTATAAGAACCGAAAATGGAACAAGCAATAATGGTTATGCTGAGAGGCAAATGAACCAGTCTGTAGTGAGTTTCTTTCTGGGCCAACAGTTCTTTTGAGTCCCAATTTCAATGTCAAACAGTTCCTTATGTGTACATGTCAGCAATGATATTTCAGTTCTGGATGGTGCACAAATGGTGGTAATGCAGGTCCGACATTCTCTGGTTTGGTCCTGGGCAACCTGCAGCAACGCACAGCTGCTGACTGCTAGTATGGCAAGGCGTTGTCAGCGTCTTCCATCTCTGGACTGTTTCTCTTCTGTCTTCATGGCTGGAGAGGGTTCTGTTGTTGAAGATGGAGAGCGGATATTCTTGGTCAGCTCTACAGCCGTGACACACGTAAGCCCGTGGCTTTGTGCTCTGGGTGCACTAATCCCAGTGCCCCGGGCTGTGCAGCCAGCTTCCTGCTGGCTGTCACTCCTGGTGTCTGCTTTTATTTGTGATTGGGAGCTATGACTATGAATTTACTTCTCTTGTGATGTTATCTGTAGAAGTTCTGTGAGGCCTGAGGTGAAGATCTGATCTTCCACAAAGAATTTGCATGCTTGGGCCAGGCATATGGAAGCATTATCATTCGAGAATTCTTTTAAATTAAATGATAGGCTTGAGGTCTTTTGAATTACCCATGATTTGGGGCTGCAAATCATGTAAGTATTGTGGTTACAGCTATTTCTTGACATATGTCCCTTTCTTCTCCCTTCCCCTGCACCACGTTTAGAGACCAGCAATCTTACTTGCGTTTCCCTGGTGGCGGGGGTGTGGGGGGAGCGCTTCAGTCTGCACTCTCCCTGCAGGTTCAGATTGCTGTGAGGGTCACTGCCGAGACCCGCCCCCGCCCTGGCTTGCGCTGCCAAAGGTTTAGTGCACCTGGTTTGGCCAAAGTTGGCTTCAGTACTCCCCTTATGCCTGGCTTCCTAACTTAACTTTGTCTTTGCTTTTAGCATTCCTTACTTCCCTGCCAACTCGCTGGTTCACCATGTTAACCTTTTCAGGGTATTTTAAGTCAAGGCTCCTAGCTCATTATAGAGCTGGAAATTTAAGTTCTCATTGTATTGTTTTGAGAAAGAAATGATGGTGAGTTTAAAGGTACCAGCATGGTGTTTGCACATAATAAGCATGCGACAATAAAGGACAAAAGCAAAGGAGAAAAACATATAGATTCCGCGTGGGAGAGATCTGGAAGAAACAAAGAGTAAGGAGGAAGAATCTCCCCAAAGGGGAGGGGGCCTGGAGGGCACTGAGGGGTCTCAGACACTTTGCTGTCTGCCCGGTTTGTGTGTGATTGAAGCTACAGTCTCAACAGAGGGCAGCGAGGCTTGCGGGGTTGGGGGGTGGGGGGGGACCATTTCACATGAATGCAAATATCAATCATTATGTTGTACACCTATATAACTAACGTAATGTTAAAGGTCAACTGCACCTCAATTTTTTTAAAAAAGGAATGTGCCCTAGCCAGTTTGGCTCAGTGGATAGATCGTCGGCTGGAGGACCAAAAGGTCCCGGGTTTGATTCCAGTCAAGGGCACGTACCTGGGTTGCAGGCTCCTCCCCAGTCAGGGCCCTGGTTGGGGCTCATGCAGGAGGCAACCAACTGATGTGTTTCTCTCACATTGATGTTTCTCTCTGTCTTTCCCTCTGTCTACTCTCCCTATGAATCAATGGAAAAATAACCTCAGGTGAGGATTAACAACAACAACAACAACAACAACAACAACAACAACAACAAACCACTAAAAAAAAAAAACAAGAAATGCCCTAATCAGTTGCTCAGTGGTTAGAGCATCGGCCCACAAACAGATGGGTCCCAAGTTTGATTCCAATCAAGGGCACGTATCTTGGTTGCAGGCATGATCCCCAGCCCTGCTCAGGGCTGTGCAGGAGACAACCAATTGATGTGTCTCTCTCACACCAATGTTTCTGTCTCCCTCCCTTCCACTCTCTCTAAAAATCAATGGAAAAATATCCTTGAGTGAAGACTAACACACACCAAAAGAGGGGAAGAATGGACAGTAGACCCGTGAAGAAGTCCATGGTCAAGACTCAAGCCTGATATAATTGGAGGTGACTTCCCACTGCTTGTTTATTTGTTTTGTTTTGTTTTTGCATACAAGGTCTTTGGGTGATTACATCACACCACCATCCCTCCCCCGCCTTCCCTCTGAGATTCCGCACTCCGTTCCAGGCTTCCATGCCTCTGGATCCACTCCGTTCATCAGTTTATTTTGTTCCTTAGATTCCACATATGAGTGAGATCATGTGATACTTGTCTTTCTCTGACTGACTTCTTTCACTTAGCATGATACTCTCCAGGTCCCTCCATGCTGTCTCAAAGGGTAAGAGAGTCTTCTTTTTTATGGCTGCATAGTATTCCATGGTATAAATGTACCACAGCTTTTTTATCCACTCATCTACTTATGGGCACTTGGGCTGTTTCCAGATCTTAACTATTGTAAGTTGTGCTGCTATGAACATAGGGGTGCATATATCCTTTCTGATTGGTGTTTCTACTTTCTTGGGATATATTCCTAGAAGTGGGATCACTGGGTCTGATGGCAGTTCCATATTTAATTTTTTGAGGAAACTCCATACTATTTTCCACAGTGGCTGCACCAGTCTGCATTCCCACCAGCACTGAAGTAAGGTTCCCTTTTCTCCACATTCTTACCAGCACTTGTCATTTGTGGATTTGTTGATGGTAGCCATTCTGACAAGTGTGAGGTGATACCTCATTGTCCTTTTAATTTACATCTTTCTAATGATTAGTGACTTTGAGCATTTTTTCATATGTCTCTTGACCATCTGTATGTCCACTTTGGGGAAGTGTCTATTTAGGTCTTTGCCCATTTTTTAATTAGTTTGTCTTCCTTTTGTTAAGTTGTATGAGTTCCTTATATGTTTTGGATATTAACCCTTTATCAGATGTGTCATTGCCAAACATGTTCTCCCATATAGTGGACTCCCTTTTCGTTTTGTTGATGGTTTCTTTTGCTGTGCAGAAGCTTTTTATTTTGATGTAGTCCCATTTG
This sequence comes from Plecotus auritus, assembly GCF_963455305.1. Classification (NCBI taxonomy): domain Eukaryota; kingdom Metazoa; phylum Chordata; class Mammalia; order Chiroptera; family Vespertilionidae; genus Plecotus; species Plecotus auritus. Next base: position 102,465,378 of record NC_137775.1, read on the forward strand.
TTTATTTTCTCCTTAGTTTCCACTGTCCTAGGAGATGTATCCATACACATATTGCTATGAGAGATGTCTGAGATTTTGCTGCCTATGGTTTCTTCTAGGATTTTTACGGTTTCACAACTTAAATTTAAGTCTTTTATCCCTTTTGAGTTTATTCTTGTCTATGTTGTAAGTGGGTGGTCTAGTTTCTTTCTTTCTTTTTTTTTTTTTTGCATGTATCTGCCCAATTTTCCCAACACCATTTATTGAAGAGACTGTCTTGACTCCATTGTATGCTCTTGCCTCCTTTGTCAAATATTAATTGAGCATAACGGCTTGGGTCAATTTCTGGGGTCTCTGTTCTGCTCCATTGATCTATATGCCTGTTCTTGTGCCAGTACCAGGCTGCTTTGATTACGGTGGCTTTGTAGTATAACTTGAAATCTGGTATTGTGATTCCTCCAACTTTGTTCTTCTTTCTCAAGATTGCTGCAGCTATTTGGGGTCTTTTGGGGTTCCATATAAATTTTTGGAGTATTTTTTCTAGATCTGTGAAATATGCTGTTGGTATTTTAATAAGGATTGCATTGACTCTGTAGATTGCCTTGGGTAGTATGGACATTTTAATGATGTTAATTCTACCAATCCATGAGCACAGTATATTTTTTCACTTGCTTATATCTCTTTTTTCAACGTCCTGTAGTTTTCTGAGTACAGGTCTGTGGGAAAGTATGGGACTTGGTTGGAAAGTCTGTAAGGAGGATTCTCTGAAAGGTCAGAGGCTTCTGGGGGACCTTGCCAAAGGCAACAGCCCCTGCCTTGACTTTTCCAAACAAGACTGAGCCCCCGGGTGTTTTACTAGAATCTTAATGTTTAGACTTCAAAACTTCCTTATTCGAAAGACACTACAGATGCAGGTGTTTTCTCAAGGATGCTTACCCTGCTGATTGTATCTAAAGGTTAATTTAGTTCAAGCTGTTGTTATAATAAAAGCCTAAGGAGGCAGGTGGACAGGGCTGTTTGCTTCTAAAGCAAAACAGCCCCTTAGCCTTCTCTCACAGAAATGTGTGTTAGAGTAAATCATTCATCCGTTGCTCAGGGTCTGCTGTTCAGCCCTGGCACAACTTGTTGGTTAAGTTTATTCCTAAGTATCTTAATATTTTTGTTACAATGATAAATGGGATTGTTTGTTTAGTTTCTCTTTCTGAGAATTCATTATTGGTGTATAAAAGAGCCATTGATTTGGGGGTGTTGATTTTGTATCTTGCTACATTGCCAAATTCACTTATTAAATCTAGTAGTTTTTTTTTGGTGCAGTCATTAGGGGTTTTTATGTACAATATCATGTCATCTGCAGATAATGAGAGTTTGACGTCCTCATTTCCAGTTTGGATGCCTTTTATTTTTTCTTCTTGTCTGATGGCTGTGGCTGGGACTCCCAGTACTATGTTGAATAAGAATGGTGAAAGTGGACATCCCTGTCTTGTTCCTTTTCTTAGGGGAAATGGTTTTAGTTTTGCCCATTGAGTATGATGTTGGCTGTAGGTTTGTCATATATGGCCTTACTCATGTTGAGATATGCTCCCTCTATTCTCACTTTGCTGAGAGTTTTTATCAAATATGGGTGTTGGGCCCTAACCGGTTTTGCTCAGTGGATAGAGCGTCAGCCTGCAGACTCAAGGGTCCCAGGTTCGATTCCAGTCAAGAGCATGTACCTTGGTTGCAGACACATACTCAGTAGGGAGTGTGCAGGAGGCAGCTGATCGATGTTTCTCTCTCATCGATGTTTCTAACTCTCTATCCCTCTCCCTTCCTCTCTGTAAAAAATCAATAAAATATATATATTTTTTAAAAAGGGTGTTGGATTTTGTCAAATGCTTTTTGTGTCTATTGATATGATCATATGATATTTGTCTTTCAATTTGTTTATGTGATATATCACGTTTATTGATTTGAGAATATTGTACCAGCCTTGCATCCCTGCAATGAATCCCACTTGGTTGTGGTGTATGATCTTTTTAATATATTGCTGGATCCAATTTTCTAATATTTTCTCAAGGATTTTAGCATATGTTCATCAGGGAAATTGGCCTGTAATTCTCTTTCTTTATAGTCTCTTTATCCGATTTTGGAATTAGGATAATGCTGGCCTCATAAAAAGAGTTTGGAAGTGTTCCTTCCTCTTGGATTTCTTTGAATAGTTTGAGGAATATAGTTGTTAATTGTTCTTTGAAGGTTTGGTAAAACTCCCCTGTGAAGCCGTCCAGACCTGGGTTTTGTTTGTTGGGAGTTTTTTATTACTGCTTCTATTTCATTGGTTGTTATTGGCCTATTCAGGTTTTCTGATTCTTCCTGATTCAGTTTTGGGAGATTGTATTTTTCCAGGAATTTGTCCATTGCATCCACATTGTCCAGCTTGTTGGCAGGTAATTGTTCATGGTATTTTCTTACAATCCTTTGTATTTCTGTGGTGTCAGTGGTTACTTTTCCACTTTCATTTCTGAAATTAGTTAGGTCCTCTCTGTTTCTTGATGAGTCTGGCTAGTGGTTCATCTATCTTTTCATCCTTTCAAAGAACCAGCTCTTGGTTTCATTGATTTTTTGTATTGATTTTTTAGTCTCTATGTCATTTATTTCTGCTTTAATCTTTATTTCCTTCCTTCTACTTACTCTGGGCTTTTCTTATTGCTCTCTTTCTAGTTCTTTAAGGTGTAGGGTTAAGTAGTTTATTATTAATTTTTATTATTTTTGAGGTGGGCCTGTAGTGCTATGAACTTCCCTCTCATGACTGCTTTTGCTGTCACCCAGAGATTTTGGGTTGTTGTGTGTTCATTTTCATTTGTTTCCAGGAAGTTTTTTATTTCTTTCTTGATCTTATTGGTAATCCATTCATTGTTTAATAACATGCTATTTAGCCTCCATGTGTTTGAATGTTTTTGGGTGTTTTTACTGTAGTTGATTTCTAATTTCATTCCACTGTGATCTGAGAAGATGATTGTTATGATTCCAATCTTCTTGAACTTGTAGAGACTTGTTTTGATTCCTAACATATGGTCTATCTTTGTGAATGTTTCGTGTGCACTTGAGAAGAATGTATATTCTGCAGCTTTGGGGTGAAATGTTCTATAAATGTCAATTAAATCCATCTGATCCAGCCCTAGCTGGTTTTGCTCAGTGGATAGAGCGTCAGCCTGTAGACTGAAGGGTCCCAGGTTTTATTCTGGTCAAAAGCACATATCTGGGTTTCAGACTCGATCCCCAGTACAGGGCATGCAGGAGGCAACCAATCAATAATTCTCTCTCATCATTGATGTTTCTATCTTTCTCTCCCTCTCCCTTCCTCTCTGAAATCAATAAAAAATATATATTTTAAAAATCCATCTGATCCATTGTGTCCTTTAGAGTCACTGTTTCCTTGTTAATTGTTTGTCTGGAATATCTATCCAGTCAGCGGGGTGCTAAAGTCCCCTACTATGACTGTGTTGTTGTCAATCTCTCCCTTAAAGTCATCCTGGAATTTTTATATATTTAGGTGCTGCTATATTGGGTGCATATATGTTTACTAGGATTATATCCTCTTGTTGGATCGATGCCTCTACTATTATGTAGTGACCTTTGTTGTCTATTGTGATGGCCTTCATTTTGATGTCTATTTTGTCAGATATGGGGAATTGCTACTCCAGCTTTTTTTCTTTTCCGTTTGCATGGAAAAATTTTTTCCATCCCTTCACTCTCATCCTGTGTGTGTCTTTTGTTTTGCGGTGGTTCTCTTGTAGACAGCACATAGTTGGGTCATGTTTTCATATCCATTCAGCTACCCTATGCCTTTTGATTGGAGCATTTAATCCATTTGCATTTAGGGTTATTATTGATAGGAACTTATTTATTGCCATTTTAATTCTGTATGCCTAGGTTTCTCTCTGTGTTTCTTCTCATTACAGCAGTTCTTTTAGCATTTCTTGTAATGCTGACTTGGTGGTGGTGAACTCCTTTAGTCTTTTTTTTTGTCCAGGAAGCTCTTTATTTCATCAACTATTTTGAATGACAGCCTTGCTAGACATAGTAATCTTGTTTTCAGATCCTTGCTTTCCATTATCTTGAGTACTTCATGCCATTCCCTTTTGGCCTGTAGAGTTTCAGTTTGCTTTTCTCTTGCTACCTTTAAGATTCTCTCTTTGGCCCTAGCCAATTTGGCTCAGTGAATAGAGCCTTGGCCTGTGGACTGAAGGGTCTCAGATTCGATTCCGGTCAAGGGCACATGCCCAGGTTGTGGGCTTGATCCTCAGTGGGGGGTGATCTTCAGTGGGGGGCGTGCAGGTAGCAGCCAATCAATATTGCCTACTATCTACCCAGAAGCTCATCATTGATGTTTCTCTCTCTCCCTCTCCCTACCTCTCTGAAATCAATTAAAAATATATATATTTTTTAAAAAGATTCTCTTTGTCTTTAATTTTGGGTATTTTAATTATGATGTGTCTGGGCGTGGGCCTGTTTGGGTTCTTCTTGCTTGGGGTTCTCTGTGCCTCCTGAGCTTGGGTGACTTTTTCCTTCACCAGGCTAGGGAAGTTTTCTGCTATTATTTCTTCAAACACGTTCTCTATCCCTTGCTTACTTTCTGCCTCTTCTGGCACAGCTGCTATTCGAATATTGTTACATTTCGCATTGTCCTACAACTCCCTTAAGCTGTCTTCTGGTTTTTTAATTGTTTTTTCTTTTTGTTTTTCTGATTAAGTGATTTTTTCAACCTGTCTTCTAATTCACTAATTTAATCCTGAGCTTCCCTAATCTGCCATGTATTCCTTCCAATGTGTTCTTTATTTGTGCTATGTAATCCTTTATTTCTGTTTTCATAGTTACTATATCTTTTCTCATGCTGTTGAGCATCTTTACCATCATTATTCTGAACTCTGTATCAGATAAATTTCTTATCTCCATTCCATTTATCTCTTCTTCTGGAGGATTCTCTTGTTCTTTCATTTGGGGGTTGTTTCTTTGTGTCCTCATTTTGGCTGCCTGTTTGGGTTTGTGACTATGTATTAGGCAGATCTGCTATGCCTCTCAGTCTCTAGTGCAGGACAGTTTCTGAATCCCACTGCTTTTGGAATATCCCCTTCAACTAGCCACAAAAGCTGTTTCCACAGCTGGCATCCTGGAAATATGAACTGGACATTGTTGCCAAGATAATCCTTGATGTGAGACCATGTTTCAATGAAGGAGAGGTTTCCGGTGTGAAAGTCTCCTTTCCAGAGTCCAGTAAGATAGTCGTTATGTCTTGAGTCTTAGAAATGAACCCAACAGTGTTTTTTTACCTTCTCTGTTGTTTTTGCCATCTTAGACTGGTAATTTTAGCAAATGCTATGAAAGGTTTCTCATTTTTCCCTGCTTAAGAAATGTCTAACTGCTCTCTCTGTGTGCTTTTTATTGTTGCTGTCATTACAAAAGGAGTCAATAAAGTTGCTTTGCTTGACCTTTTTAAAAATGGTTTGGCTCAGTGGATAGAGAGTCGGCCTGCAGACTGAAGGGTCCTGGGTTTGATTCCAGTCAAGGTCACATGCCAGGGTTGAGGGCTCGATCCCCTATAGGGGGCATGTAGGAGGCAGCCAATCAATGACTCTCTGTCATCATTGATGTTTCTATCTCTCTCTCCCTCTCCCTTCCTGTCTGAAATCAATAAGACTATATTAAAAAACAACAACAACAATGAAGGAGGTCATGCAATTTATGAGTCCTCGGGGGAGACTTTCCACACCCTCCGCTCAGCGTCAGGGTTAGCAGTAGATGTTTCCGGGCCTGACGCTCAGCCTTACTCTAGTCTAACCAGGCCCTGGAAGCTTTAGCCCCGCAGGGCCCTGCTTTATCCAGGGTTTCCCCGCACTGTGCCTCCTGCGCCCTCACGTGAAGTTCACCAGACTTGACAAATGCCCTCAATGTAAAGGCTGGATCAGAACTCTTTCAGTCTCTGAGTATCGCCTTCTCTCGTTTGTTAATCCAAATATTGCCTACTATCTACCCAGCTAACTAATACAATTACAAAGACATCTCCCAACATTTTGCCTGCAGTTTTTGATGCTCTCCCTGAGGCATGATTAATGTCCACTCTATTGCCTTCTGGAAGCCCATCCAGACTATTCATGGTCACTGCCTTCTCCTCCATAATCCCCTTCTTCCCAAATATTTTCTGTTTGCAGCATACTCTACTGTCCACTTTATGTCCACACTGCCCTTTGCCTCCATGGTTTCCTCAGGGCCTCGTCGGTGAGCCAGGTCAAGGCTATTGCCTGGACATGGAAGTGACCTCTTCCACATCCATAATGCTGCCATGATCCATGTCACAACCACCTCATGGCTGTGGCTCAATTCATGGCCATGCCATGGCTCACTCCGTGTCCAGAGCCATGTGCTCCTCCATGGACCAGCTCAGTTCCCAAGCTGTGGAGCATTCCAGGGCCCAGTCTTGTGCCCAGGTCCAGACAAATGCATGGAGGAAAACAAAACTCCTTCTGAAAGAGGAAAAAAAACACCATTATTAGCCCAATGGTTCAATGGCTGACTGTTGACCTATGAACAAGGAGATCATGGTTGATTCTTAGTTAGGGCTTATGTCCAGGTTGCAGGTTCGATCCCCAGTGTTGGGCAGGCAGAAGGCAGCCAATCAATGATTCTCTCTCATCATTGATGCTTCTATCTCTCTCTCTCCCTCTTCCTTCCTCTCTGAAATAAATTTAAAAATATATTTTTAAAAAACATTATTAGAGTGAATTCTTCCTTCCCTATCATTAAACCTTCTTGGATTGTCAAAAGTAAAAAAAATTTCACTTTGCAATTCTCTGTGGTTTTTTTCCCCTCTGTTCTCATTCATTCTTTCCCCTGCTCCTTTATTTATATTAATTAATTTATTTAAATCTTTATTGTTCAGAGTATTACAGATGTTCCCCTTCCACCCCGCCTCCCCATTTCCCCCTCCACCTGGTTCCCATCCCACCCCAGTCCTTCACCAACTTATTGTCTGTGTTAATAGGTGATTCATATATGCATATAAGATCTTTGGTTAATCTCTTCCCACCCACCCCCGCCCCCTTCCCTCTGAGATTTCTCAGTGTGTTCCATGTTTCCATGCCTCTGATTCTATTTTATTCATCAGTTTATTTTGTTCATTAGATTTCTTGTTTGTTTATTTTGATTTTTATATTCAATTGTTGAGAGATATCTATTTATTGCCATTTTCTTCTTCTTCTTCTTCTTCTTCTTCTTCTTCTTCTTCTTCTTCTTCTTCTTCCTCCTCCTCCTCCTCCTCCTCCTCCTCCTCCTCCTCCTCCTCCTCTTCTTCTAGAATACCCAGTATTTCATGTAATACTGGTTTGGGGCCGATGAACTCCTTTAGCTTTTTCTCATTTGTGAAGCTCTTTATCTGATCCTCAATTCTAAATGAGAGTTTTGCTGGGTAAAATAATCTTGGTTGTAGGTCCTTGCTATCCATCACTTTGAATATTTCCTGCTACTCCCTTCTGCCCTGCAAAGTTTCTATTGAGAAACCAGCTGACAGTCTTATGGGCGCTCCCTTGTAGGTAAATAACTGCTTTTTTCTTGCTGCTTTTAAAATTCTCTCTCTTTGTCTTTAACCTTTGGCATTTTAATTATGATGTATCATGGTATGGACCTTATTGGGTTCCTCTTATTTGGGACTCTCTGTGCTTCCTGGACTTATAAGTCTATTTCTTTCACCAGGTAGGGGAAGTTTTCTGTCATTATTTTTTCAAATAGGTTTTCAATATCTTGCGCTGTCTCTTCCCTTTCTGGCACCCCCATAATTGGAATGTTGGTGTACTTGAAGTTGTCCCAGAGGCTCCTTACACTATCTTCATATTTTTGGATTCTTTTTTCTTTTTGCTGTTTTGATTGTTTTTGTTTTGTTTTGTTTTTTGCTTCCTCATATTACAAATCATTGATTTGATTCTGGGAATCCTCTACTCCAGCAGTCGCCAACCAATGGTCCATAGACCACTAGTGGTCTGTCAGAAAATTTTGGTGCTCTGTAGAAAAATTTGGACATTATTTGCATTTTTTATGTTTTATTAATCCTAATCTATATATATAAAAGCCTAAGCAACCATTATGACCAAACGACCAGAATGACCAGTTGACCAGTCGCTATGATGCACACTGACCACCAGGGGGCAGACGCTCAATGCAGGAGCTCTTTTCTGGTGGTCAGTGCACTCCCACAGCCAACCTCCCATGGCCAGCCAACCTCCTCCGGACCCTACCCCCGGCTGGCAAACCTCCCATGGTCCCTCCCCACACCCAACAGGCTCCGGCCAGGCCAGCCCAGCCCCGATCAGAACTGGGTGAGATGGTCCTGATAGGCCCTGATTACTGGCCAGGCCTAGTGACCCCACCCATGCACGAATTTTGTGCACCAGGCCTCTAGTAAATAATAATAAAACAAAAAAAAGTTCTAAGAATTTCTTATATTCTGACTGAATGACAATTTTCACCTTTACATTGCACTAAATTCATGAAATGTACTAGAGTCTAGTACATTTTGTGAATTCCCCTTTCTAGTAAGTAGAGAAGGGAAAACAAGAGAGGTGCAAGCGGCTTCAGTATTGTTTCAACCATTACAGCAGTCACCCGCTCTGCAATTACAAATTCTCATCTGATTGTTTTAATTTATTTGTGTACTAGAGGCCCAGTGCACGAAATTCATGCACGGGGAGGGGGGGTTTGGTCCCTCAGCCCAGCCTGCACCCTCTTCAATCTGGGACCCCTCTCACAATCCAGGACTGCTGGCTCCCAACCACTCACCTGCCTGCCTGACTGATTGCCCCCTAACCACTCCCCTGCCAGCTTGATCAATGCCTAACTGCTCCCCTGCCAGCCTGATTGCCCCTAACTGCTCTCCCCTGCAGGCCTGGTCGCCCTAATTTCCCTCTCTTGCCTGCCTGGTCGCCCCAAACTGCCCTCCCCTGCTATCCTGGTGCCCCCAAATGCCCTCCCCTGCAGGCCTGGTCGCCTCCAACAGCCCTCCCCTGCGAGCCCAGTCACCCCTAACTGCCCTCCCCTGCTGGCCTGGTCATCCCCAACTGCCCTCCCCTGTTGGCCCGGTCACCCTTAACTTTCCTCCCTTGCCAGCCTGGTTGCCCCTGATGCCCTCCCCTGCAGATCTGGCCCCCTCCAACTGCCCTCCCCGGCAGTCCTGGTTGTCCTCAACTGCCCTCCCCTGCAGGCCTGGTCGGCCCCAACTGCCCTCCTTTGCCAACCCGGTCACCCCTAACTGCCCTCTCCTGCCAGCCTGGTCGCCCTTAACTGTTCTCTCCTGCAGGCCTGATTCCCCCCAACTGTCCTCCCCTGCAGGCCTGGTCACCCCCAACTGCCCTCCCCGGCCGGCCCAGTCACCGCTAACTGCCCTCCCCGGCCGGCCCGGTCGCCCCTAACTGCCCTCCCCTGCAGGCCTTGTCCCCCCCAACTGCCCTTCCCTGCAAGCCTGGTCATTCCAACTGCCCTCCTCTGCAGGCCTGGTCACTCCTAACTGCCCTCCCCTGCCGACCTGTTCACCCCTAACTGCTCTCCCCTGCTGGTCTGCCCCCCCCCCAACTGCCCTCCCCTGCAGGCCTTGTCCCCCCAACTGTCCTCCCCTGCAGGCCTGATTGCCCCCAACTGCCCTCCCCTGTCGGCCATCTTGTGGTGGCCATCTTGTGTCCACATGGGGGCAGCCATCTTTGACCACATGGGGGCGGCCATCTTGTGTGTTGGAGTGATGGTCAATTCGCATATTACCTCTTTATTGTATAGGATTATATAGGATTGTGTGTAACTGTATATTTTCTTTAACTGTTATATTTAATGGCATCAAATAGTTTGACTTTAATAACTATCATTACTTATTTGGTTTTAGATTCAAATGAAATAAACCCATAATGAGTGAAAAAAAAGAAAAGGAATATTTTGCATTTCTTTAGTAATACAAAAGATAATGTAACTAATGATAATAGTAACAATATGTGTACTTCACTTAACCGTGAGCTGATCAATGAATCAGAGTCTCTATAGTCCTCATCAGGCACCATTAGGAAGAACATTCAAACTGGAGGCGGAGAGAAGAAAAAACTCAAAGTATCAAGAAAATATGATTTGAACTACTTGAAATTTGGATTTGTTCAAGAGCCTGGTAGTTAGCTGGATCCACAACCACTTTGTGTTGTGTTATGAGAGTTTATCCAATGATGCCATGAAACCTTCGAAACTCAAAAGACACTTGCAATCAAAACACCCAGATTTAGCTAAAAAAACACTTGAATATTTTCAAAGCATGCGTGAAAATATGCAAAAGCAAGTAATTGCTCTAACAAAAATGACTGTTGGAGATAAATCCTTATTAAAGGCTTCTCATCTGTTAGCACTTCAGATCTTGAAAAATAAAAAGCCGTAAGATTCGAGAAGAACTAATTAAGCCTTGCATGTTACAAGCCTGTGAAGAGGTTTTGGGAAAGCAGGCTGTCCAGAAACTGAAAGCAATTCCTGTGCCCACTAACACTGTCAAATGCAGAATTGAAGACATGGCTGAAGATAGTGAAAATCAAGTTATAAAAGTGGTGAAAATTCACCATTTTATTCAATTCAACTTGACGAATCAACTGACATAAGTAATAAGGCACTTCTGCTTTGTTTTGTGAGGAGAGTTACAGGAATAACTACTTTGTTCGCTCAGCTTGGCGGGTGGAACAACTAGCTCTGAGATTTTTGAAGCATTTAATTGTTATTTCCTGGAACTCGGGATTGAATGGGGAAAATGTATTGGGATATGTACAGACGGTGCCACAAACGTGACTGACATCTTTCCAGAATTGTTGCAAATGTGAAAAATGTTCACCCAGACATTTTGTCTGCACACTGCATTATACATCGTGAGCAACTTGCAGCGAAAAAAATGTCCCCAGAACTACACTAAGTATTATCAGATGTTATTAAAATTATAAAAGCAATTCGACACTAAGCACTCGATTCTCAAATATTTGAGGCACTTTGCGAAGAAATGGGTTCCCAGAATATTCACCTTCTTCACGCTGAGGTGAGATGGCTGTTGAGGGGCAAGATACTAACCCAACTGCTCTGTGCGAAGAAGTAAAAAAATTTTTCCAGCGGCAAAATAATCCGAAATTACAATAACTCTTCTCGGACAATGAGTGGGTAGCCAAGCTTGCATACCTGGCAGATATTTTTTCGCTATTAAATGAACTAAACATATCCTTGCAAGGACAACTTAAGGACGTGTTCACACTACGAGGTAAAATGGATGCTTTTAAAAATAAAATATTACTGTGGCAAACGCGGCTGGCTGAAGATCTGCAAATGTTTTCAAGCTTTGAGGAATATATGAGAGAGAAGGATGTCAACCAGCAGGTGGCAACCATTGTTCAACAGCGCCTACAATCACTCACAGAATCTTTTGGTCGTTATTATCCAAAGAAAGAAGATCCCAGACATGGCAATACGTGGATAATAGGTCCATTTGTGGCAAACATTGAAGATAACAATTTAAGCATGAATGAAAAACAAAGCCTCATCGATCTATCATCCAACAACAGTCTCAAAGTTAAATTCTAGTCATCCTTATTAAGACCTCATTTTTGGATCTCCATTAAAAGTGAATACCCACTGCTGAGTGAAAAAGCAATGAAATTTTTTTTCAAGTTTTTATTAAGGTATTATATGTGTACATATCTTACCATTGCCCCCCCACCCCACTCCCATACCTGCCCTCACCCCCCAATGTTTTGCATCCTTTGGTTACTCTTATATGCATGCATACAAGTCCTTTAGTTGATCTCTTATTTCCCCCACCTCTCCCTAACCTTACCGCTGTAATTAGACACTCTGTTTGATGCTTTACTGCCTCTGTAACTATCTTTTGGTTCATCAGTTTATAATGTTTTTCATTATCCCTAAATGAGTGAGATCATGTGGTATTTTTCTGTCATTGACTGGCTTATTTCACTTAGCATAATGTTCTCTAATTCCATCCAGGTGTCTACAAATGGTAGTAATTCCTTCTTTTTATGGCAGCATAGTATTCCATTGTGTAGATGTACCATAGTTTTCTGATCCAGTCATCTGCTGACGGGCACCTAGGCTGTTTCCAAATCTTAGCTATTGTAAATTGTGCTGCTATGAACATAGGGGTGCATATATCCTTTCTGATTGGTGTTTCTGGTTTCTTAGGATATATTCCTAGGAGTGGGATTACTGGGTCAAATGGGAGTTCCATTTTCAGTTTTTTGAGGAAACTCCATACTGTTCTCCACAGTGGCTGCACCAGTCTGCATTCCCACCAGCAGTGCACGAGGGTTCCTTTTTCTCCGCATCCTCGCCAACACTTGTCGTTTGTTGATTTGTTGATGATAGCCATTCTGACAGGTGTGAGATGGTATCGCATTGTCGTTTTGATTTGCATCTCTCGGATAATAAGTGACTTTGAGCATGTTTTCATGTGTCTCTTGGCCTTCCTTCTGTCTTCTTTCGAAAAGATTCTATTTAGGTCCGTTGCCCATTTTTTTATTGGATCATTTATCTTCCTTTTATTAAGTTGTATAAGCTGCCTGTAGATGTTGGAAATTAAACCTTTATCAGTGATACCATTTGCAAATATGTTCTCCCATACAGTGGGGTTTCTTGTTGTTTTGTTGATGGTTTCTTTTGCTGTGCAAAAGCTTTTTATTTTGATGTAGTCCCATTTGTTTATTTTCTCTTTGGCTTCCATTGCCCTAGGGGCAGTATCACTGAAAAAGTTCTTTTGGCATATGTCTGACATTTTGCTGCCTGTGGATTCCTCTAGTATTTTTATGGTTTCCCGTCTTATATTTAAGTCCTGTATCCATTTTGAGTTTATTTTTGTGTATGGTGTAAGTTGGTGATCTAGTTTCATTTTTTTGCATGTATCTGTCCAATTTTCCCAACACCATTTATTGAAGAGACTGTCTTGACTCCATTGTATGCTCATGCCTCCTTTGTCAAATATTAATTGCGCATATTGGTTTGGGTCGATATCTGGATTCTCTATTCTATTCCATTGATCTATATGTCTGTTCTTGTGCCAGTACCAGGCTGTTTTGAGGACAGTGGCTTTGTAATACAGCTTGAAATCTGGTATTGAGATCCCTCCTACTTTATTCTTCTTTCTCAGGATTGCTGTGGCTATTCGGGGTCTTTTTTTATTCCAGATGAATTTTTGGAGAGTTCTTTCTAGGTCTGTGAAATATGCTGTTGGTATTTTAATGGGGAGTGCATTGAATCTATAGATTGCTTTGGGTAGTATGGACATTTTGATGATGTTGATTCTACCAATTCATGAACATGGTATGTTCTTCCATCTGTTTACATCTTCCTCTATCTCTTTTTTCAGTGTCCTGTAGTTTTCCGCATATAGGTCTTTTACCTCCTTGGTTTGGTTTATTCCTAAGTATCTTAATTTTTTTGGTGCGATGGAAAATGGGATTGCTTTTTTAGTCTCTCTTTCTGTGAGTTCACTGTTGGTGTATAGAAATGCCATAGATTTCTTGGCGTTAACTTTGTATCCTGCTACCTTGCCGAATTCATTTATTAAGTCTGTTAGTTTTTTGATAGAGTCTTTCGGGTTTTTTATGTACAATATCATGTCATCTGCAAATAAGGACAGCTTTACGTCTTCTTTTCCAATTTGGATGCCTTTTATTTCTTCTTCTTGTCTAATTGCAATGGCTAATACTTCCAGTACTATGTCAAACAGGAGTGGTGAGAGTGGGCATCCTTGTCTTGTTCCTGTTCTTAGGGGAAATGGTTTTAGTTTTTGCCCATTGAGTATGATGTTAGCTGTGGGTTTATCATATATAGCTTTTATTATGTTGAGGTATGATCCTTCTATTCCCACCTTGTTGAGAGTTTTTATCAAGAAAGGGTGTTGGATTTTGTCAAATGCTTTTTCTGCATCAATTGATATGACTATGTGATTTTTATCTTTCAATTTGTTTATGTGATGTATCACATTTATTGATTTTCGGATATTGAACCATCCTTGCATTCCTGGAATAAACCCTACTTGGTCATGGTGTATGATCTTTCTGATGTACTGCTGGATCCGATTTGCTAGAATTTTGTTGAGGATTTTGGCATCTACATTCATGAGGGATATTGGCCTGTAATTCTCTTTCATTGTGTTGTCTTTATCTGGTTTTGGTATTAGGGTGATGCTGGCTTCATAGAAGGAGCTTGGAAGTGTTCCTTCCTCTTGAATTTTTTGGAATAGTCTGAGGAGGATAGGTTTTAGTTCTTCCTTGAATGTTTGGTAAAACTCTCCTGTGAAGCCGTCTGGCCCCGGGCTTTTGTTTGCCGGAAGCTCTTTGATGACTGCTTCAATTTCTTCCATAGTTACTGGCATATTGAGCTGTTTAGATTCTTCCTGATTGAGTTTTGGAAGGTTATATTTTTCTAGGAATATGTCCATTTCCTCCAGGTTGTCCAGTTTGTTGGAATAGAGTTGTTCGTAGTATTTTTTAACAATCCTTTTTATTTCGGCGGGATCTGTTGTTATTTCACCTCTTTCATTTCTGATTTTGTTTATTTGGGTCCTCTCTCTTTGCTTCTTGGTGAGCCTGGCTAGAGGTTCATCAATCTTGTTTATCCTTTCAAAGAACCAGCTCTTGGTTTTGTTGATCTTTTGTATTGTTTCTTTGGTCTCTATGTCATTTATCTGTGCTCTGATCTTTATTATTTCCTTCCTTCTGCTTACACTGGGCTTTTCTTGTTGCTCTTTTTCTAACTCTTTGAGTTGTTGGGTTAGGTAATTTATTACCCCTGTTTCTTGTTTTTTGCAGTAGGCTTGTAGAGCTATGAACTTCCCTCTCAAGACTGCTTTCGCTGTGTCCCATAGATTTTGGATTGTAGTGTTTTCATTGTCATTTGTTGTCATGATGTTTTTTATTTCTTCTTTGATCTCTCTGGTAACCCAGTCATGGTTTAATAGCATGCTGTTTAGTCTCCATGTGTTTGATTTCTTTGGGTTTTTTTTTTTTTGTAGTTGATTTCCAGTTTTATGCCACTGTGGTCTGAGAAGATGCTTGATATGATTTCTATCTTCTTGAATTTGAAGAGACTTTGCCTATGTCCCAACATATGGTCTATCTTTGAAAATGACCCATGTGCACTTGAGAAGAATGTATATTCTGTGGCTTTGGGGTGAAATGTTCTGAAGATGTCAATTAATTCCATCTGGTCTAGTGAGTCATTTAGGATTGATGTTTCTTTGCTGATTTTTTGTTTAGAGGATTTGTCCAATGGTGATAGTGGGGTATTAAAGTCTCCTACTATGATTGTATTGCTGTCAATCTCTCCCTTGATATCCTCCAGAAGTTTTTTTATGTATTTGGGTGCTCCTGTATTGGGTGCATATATGTTTACCAGAGTTATTTCTTCTTGTTGGATTGCTCCCTTTAGTATTATGAAGTGGCCTTCCTTATCTCTTGTTATGTCCTTCAGTTTGAGATATAATTTGTCAGATATAAGTATTGC
This sequence comes from Plecotus auritus, assembly GCF_963455305.1. NCBI lineage: Eukaryota > Metazoa > Chordata > Mammalia > Chiroptera > Vespertilionidae > Plecotus > Plecotus auritus. The sequence goes on from NC_137775.1 coordinate 102,480,894, forward strand.
TACCCCAGCTTTTTTTTCAGTTCCATTTGCCTGGAAAACCTTTTTCCATCCCTTCACCCTCAGTCTGTGTGCGTCTTTTTTTCTGAGGTGGGTTTCTTGTAGACAGCAGATATATGGGTCATGTTTTCTTATCCAATCCATTACCCTATGTCTTTTGATTGGGGCATTTAATCCGTTTACATTTAAAGTTATTATTGATAGGTACTTATTTGTCGCCATTCCTATTCTTTACACCTGTGTTCCTTCTTCGCTTCCTATTTCTTTTTTTTTTTTTTTTACAGCAGACCCTTTAGCATTTCTTGCATTGCTGGTTTGGTGGTAATAAATTCCCTTAGTCCTTTTTTGTCTGTGAAGCTCCTGATTTCACCTTCAATTTTGATTGACAGCCTTGCTGGGTACAGTATTCTTGGATTCAGACCCTTCCTTTGCATGACTTTGTATATTTCATTCCATTCCCTTCTGGCCTGATGAGTTTCTGTTGAGAAATCAGTTGCTAGTCTGATGGGGGTTCCTTTGTATGTAACTTTCTGTCTCTCTCTGGCCGCTTTTAAGATTCTTACTTTGTCGTTGGTGTTTGCCAATTTAATTATAATGTGCCTTGGCGTCGGTCTTTTGGGGTTCATTTTGCTTGGGACTCTGTGAGCTTCTTGGATTTGTGTGGGTTTTTTCTTCTCTATATCAGGGAAATTTTCTGTCATTATTTCTTCAAATAGGTTTTCTATTCCTTGCTCAGCTTCCTTTCCTTCTGGAACCCCTATTATGCGGATGTTGTTTGGTTTCGTGTTGTCCCAAAGTTCCCTTAGGCTCTCCTCCTGCCTTTTAATTTTTTTTTCTAGAAGTTGCTCTACTTGGGTATTTTTCCCCATCTTGTCTTCTAGCTCACTGATGCGGTCCTCTGCTTCTTCTAGTCTACTCTTGATGCTTTCTATTGAGTTCTTTACAGCAGCGATGTCATTTTTCATTTCTTCTTGGTTCTTCTTCATTTCCTCTTGGTTCTTGCTCATATTGTCGAATTTGTCTTCCATTCTTTTCAGCCACCTTATGACCATTTCTCTGAATTCTTTTTCTGGAAGGTTGCTTGCTTCCATTTCGTTTACTTCCTTTTCTGGTGATGCCTGCTTTTCTTTCATATGCGGGCTGTGTCTTTGTCTCCCCATGGTCTCTCTTCTCTGGGTGTCTGGTTATGTAGTTCTCTCTCTCCTGCGTCGATTTAAAGGCACAAAATACAGCACTACCAGGTACAACACACAAGGCACTGAACAGAAATGTATTCACGATATTAATAACCTCCAATAAAGGTGACCACCAGAGAAAGGCAAATTAGGGGATAGTAGAGAAAGAAGAAGAGGAAAAAGAAAGAAAGAAGAAGAAGGAAAAAAGGGGTGTCAAAATGAAATTGGGAAAAGGGAAAAAAAGAAGAAAAAAAGTAAGAGAGACAAGAAAGAGACTAAGAGAGAAAGGGAAACAGACTATATATATTGGGGATAAAACTCCAATAGAACAATCACTTATCCCAGCAAATGCCAGCAACAAGTACCTGGGGATTAATACAAACTACAACACCAACTAATATTGAGTGAGGCAAGGGAAAACAGAAGCACTAAACAAACAAAAAAATAAACAAAAGAAGAATAAGCAAAACAATCTCACAAAAAAAGCATAAAAATTCGATATAATCTACATTCAAGCGAACAACAACAAAAGGACAGAGAGAAAAACAATTTTTTGGATAGTTAAGACAGCGAAGAGAGAGGTGTGTATGGACTTGGAGCAGGGGATTGGAGATTAGATATATAAGTAGGGTGAATTTTTAAAAGGGGGTAAACAGAAAGAATAGGGAAAATCTAAAGCAGGAAAGGGGTAAGATAAACAGGACACTGAAAAGGGAAAAGTGAGGAAGAGAGTGATGGCATAAAGGTAGATTTGAGATAGAGTAAAATGATGCTAAAGGAAAGATAAAAATAGAATGTAGAACATTAATCCCAAAACAAAATGAAGAGAAAATAAAATGACACTTAAAAAAAAAAAAGATAAAATAATACGGATTGAAAATAAAAATGTAATAATTAAAAAGGTAAAATCAAGTGAGGAAAAAAAATTAGTTTCTTGAGTAAAAGATGCAAAAAATGAAAATAAAAAAATAAAAAATAAAAATAAAATGTGGAGTAGTGAAGGTCATTCACTTCCTCTGTTGTTCTGTTTGACACGCCTGTTTCTCAGTCCGGACAGTATTGCAGTTCCCTGCGTTCCACTGCTCTTCAGTGATGTAAGCCAGTCCTGATTTTAAGCAGGCGGTGTGTCTTAATTCGTATTCCTTTATTTTTGATTACACAAGAGTCAATTTGTGATTCAGCCCCTGGGTGGCAGTGTTTCTGGATTGACTTCCGGGTCTATGTATGGCCTCTCTAGGGAGTGTTAGAGCCTTCTTTCCCTGTGGCACTCACTACCGGTTTGTGGGAGTGGGCTGCCTCAGAGCTGGCTCTCCGATGGTCACTCCCCGCTCCGATCCCCAGGTTCCAGAAAAACAACTTTCCCCTGCAGTCTCCCAGGGTGTCCCCAACTGGGTGAACCTATGAATTGGGCTTAGTAATCAGAAGCAAGAATTTCAAGAGGAAAAAGCCCAAGTGTGCGCACTCCGTGGCTGCGCGTAAGTCTAGCACACCCCTGAAATTCTTAGGGTGTCCCTGCACTTCAGATCAAAATGGGTTGCTTTTTAGAGAGCCCTTCTGTTAGCAGCTCTGAGGACCCCCTTCCACATTCACAGATCACGCCAGCCCCAGCAGCCACCGATTTTTCTAGGCACAGACTTCCCTGGTCCTCCAGCTCCCGCAAAACGCGCGTTCCTCTCTCGCGCTGGGACCAGAGACCTCACCTTATCCTAGGCGAAATCTGACCTTTCCGTGGTGGAGTGTAGAGCTCCTCTGAACCCGTGTGTTTGCGCCAATTGGGGAGCGTTGTTCTGGGGCTCGCAGCTGTTCCGTGGGTGCCGCAGTTGTGGATTCTCAGGCTTCCGATAAGCTCCACTTTCCGGTTCCAGATGGCGGCGACTCCGCGTCCAAGCCCGCAGCTCCGGGAGGGGACCCAGCCGCAGTGGGAGCTGCCAGGTCAGGGGAACCCCGTCTAGCAGTCTCCCACCTTCTTCTGGAGTTCAGCTGTCCCCCAACTTGCCAACAAACACTCCTAGTGCGACCCTCAGCTGTTCTTTCTTTCTGCTCCGGGACAAGGCTCGGAACACGTCTGTCTATTCCTCCGCCATTTTTTTCGATCCTCAATCAAGTCTCATGAAATTTTTGATTCAATTTTCAACAACATATTTGTGCGGAAAAACATTTTCATCTGTCACAGCAATTAAAACTCGGTACTGGTCTCGGCTTGAAATAAATATGGCTCTCCATCTTGCAGTAACGTCATTGGAGCCAAAAATCCATAAACTTATTTCAAGCAAACAGGAATAAATATCACACTCTAAAAATGTGTAATACTTAAACAAGCTTCAATTATTTGGTAAAAATTAAACTTACTTTAATAAATTTGTTACAATTAAACAACCTTTAAAGATTTTGTTATGATTAAGTATTTATACTGTTACATTAAATAGGTACATTTCATACTAATAAAATGGAAGTTCTCTGATCATTTTACAAATGTAATTATCTTTTTTAAAAAATCATATTAGTGGTCTGCAGGATTTAAAATTATGAATTTAGTGGTCCATGAGATCTGAAAGGTTGGTGACCGCTGCTCTACTCTATTGTTGAATCCCTGTATATTATTCTTTATTTCAGTTAGTGTATGTTTTCTTTCTGACTGGTCCTTTTTCATGTTTTTGATATTCTCACTGAGATCCTTGAAAGTCTCATGAAGATCCTTGAGTAACCTTATAACCATGGTTTTTAACTCTGTACTCAGGAGTTTGCTTGCTTCCATTTCTTTCATTTGTCACATGTTTCTTTGTCTCCACATTCTGGCTACTTCCCTGTGTTTGTTTCTGTGTATTAGGTAGAGCTGCTATTTCTTTTGGAATCAGTAGACTGGCCTTGTGTAGTAGGTGTCCTGCAGGGCCCAGTGGCTCCACCTCCACAATCACCTGAGCTGGGCCCTCGAGGGGCACCCCTGTGTGGCCTATGTGCACAGTCTTGTTGTAGTTGAGCCTCGATTGCTGTTGCTGTCACTGGAAGGCGTTGACCTCCAGGACAATTGTCTGTGAGGACCAGCTGCAACTACAGTGGAAGAGCTGCTGTGCAGGAAACACCCTTATGGAGCAGGACTTGCTTCAGTGAGGCTTCGGTACTCACTGAGTCTGCCTCTTAAGTGTATTGCTTGTGGATGTGCAGAGTTGTAATTTGCTATGGTCTGAAGCTGTCCAGTGGGTGCACTGGCTCTAGGGCCTCCAAGGAGGTGCAAAGTCAGCCACTGCCTGGGGCCACCCTGCAGGAGCTACAGAAGGATCTGCAGATGGCTGCTACTTGCTGTTTGTATTGGACATGAAAGTGCCCAGGTGAGGCCCAGCTGTGAAGCAAGGAAGGCTGGTGCTAGTGCCAGGTCTTGGGCCTTTTATTGATAGGTTTAGGGCATGCTGTCACCAGCTGCTGCTTGTTTGAGAGATTTTAGCAAAGTCTGAAGCCTGAGCCAGGACAGGCCATTCATATGGAAAAGGTTCTGCAAAGAGCTTGGGTAGGGCTGCAAATTGGATGGGGTGGGTTCTCAGGGAATCCCAAGGGCGGAGCAAACAGTGTTCTCCAGGCTGATGGAGACTCAGATATGGCTACCAGTCAGCCCTGAGACAGGGGAGGTTCCAACACAGCAACAATGACCTCTGCAAGCACCCCGTCTGAGAGAAAGCCATCTCTGTGTTCTTGCCCTGATGCCAGACCATCTAGCTACTCCTGAATGTCCCTGGTTCCTTTCAAGCTGCCACCCCAGTGCTGGAGCTCAGGGGATCAAGTCGAGTAAATTCATGCACCGGCCCTTTAAGAAGAACACTTGGGCCTCCAGTAGCCTCTCTGTCATTCAGCCACAATCCTTGCTGGTTTTTACAGCCTGAGGTTATGGGGACTTCTCTTCCCAGCTCTGGAAGCCTGGGCTGCGGTCCTGGTGTGGGGTTGGGACCCCTTGCTCCTCATTGGGGCGTTGCAGCGGGGAGGGGTTCTACAGCCTAGATAGCCCTCCTGATTTTTAAAAAATGGCACACGTGGGTGTCGGGCCAAGCTGGTCTGTGCCTCTGCCCTCCTACCAGTCTCGGTGTGCTTTCTCCTTTACTTCTCTAGTTGTAGGACTTCCATTCAGCCAGCTTTCAGGCGGTTCTGGATGATGGTGGTTCTGTATTTAGTTGTAATTTTAATGTGGGTGTGGGAGGCGGTGAGTACCATGTTTAACTACACAGCCATCTGGGTTCCCTGCGTCTCATTCATTCCTTTGGTGGGCGTGATTTGCTGCTTCTCTCCCTCTCATTTGTGCAGTCACTTCTGTGAGCAAACTGCCGCCCTCCCTCCTGCACTTGCACTCTCCCTGGGAGGCCCTGCTTGATGCCTGGAGAGTATGTGCCTGGGCTTTCGGGACAAGGGTGAATCCAAAACCCCAGTAGGGGTTTGAGTCTTTTGTCACATTAACCATCCAACCTGTCTGTGAGGACAGGTAAAAATAATGAGAGCTCACAGAGCAGAAGTCAGAACAGTAGTTCCCTGGGTAGGGTGGGTATTGACAGGGAGGGGCACAGAGGAAACCACTCAGATGATTGAAATGTTCCAGAGTTTGAACTGGGTGGTGGTGGTACAGGTGTGCCCACATTTTTATACTAATGAAGTTCTACACTTGAGATTCATGCACTTCCTATAAGTTATACTTCAATTTTTAGAAAAGGTAAGGGAATGCTCACAGAGCTAAGGCTTGGTGAGCTGCCCAAGCACTGGGCTGTGAGCACAAATTCCTGTGCAGATGGTCCAAGCCCGGCTCCGGCCCGTGTCCTCAGAAAGTCACCCCAGTCTCTTCAGGATAATGGGTGCATGCCCCAGGTGGGTGAGCAGAGTTAGGGGCAGATGTGGTCTCCTGCCCTCTTAGCTCTGGACCTCACACCTAGTAAACAGTTAATAAAATGCTACTTCTTATCACACCTCATTCTAAACAAGCAGGGGCTTGGTCATGGCTGGGGAGCCTCATTTTGTTCTCACCAAAGAAAGGGATTGGAGATCTATCTATATATAAAAGCCGAAGTGACCATTATGACCAAACGACCGGAACAACTGGTTGACCAGTCTCTATGACGCGCACTGACCACCAGGGGGCCGACGCTCAATGCAAGAGATGCCCCCTGGTAGTCAGTGTGCTCCCACGTGGAAGCACCACTCAGCCAGAAGTTGGGCTCACAGCTGGCAAGTGCAGCTGCAGTAGGAGCAGGGGGGCCGGCCCCGGCCCAGGCTCTTCCCTGGACACCTGCCACTTAGTGCACTGCTACATCCCTCTTACCCCATAAGCCCGCAGTTACAATCTTCAAAGAACGGTTGAAGTGTGGACACTCAGAGTAACCAGGACCAGCCTGATATTGCTGCAGGGCTCCTGGAGCTTTGCCTCGAGCATGGAGATCAAATCTCATCCCTGACCTATTGCCCCGGAGCTATAGAGGGAGACAGCAATATAACAGTGGCCACAAGGTGGCGACTGACAATCAGGGTAAAAGTCAGAGAGATGGATCTGAAGGGTGGGGCATGGGCAACAGAGTAACCCCGCCCCTCAAGATCCCCAACTTTGTATTGTTCACCTCAGAGCATCTCTTATCTGGCTCTGAGTGGTGGAAAGTGTCCAGCATGGCCCAAGGCGTCCACTGGGGACATCACAGCTGGCAAGGTGCAGCCCTGGCCACAGAAGGGGCATTTGGAAATATTTTTTCAGAAAGCTGAGGGGAGGAGGGCAGACTCCCCATGCGACTTCCCTGCAGCTCATGGGGACGTGGAAACTCCCTGGCACACTGGCGTGGGCTCCCGATTTCCTTTCAGGTGCACAAATCCATGCACCAGGCACTAGTTCTGAAATAAGAAACTCAAATAAATTAATTGTAAATTATGCCAATGATTTGTTGGCTGGTGTGTGGAATTTTCATTCATTTACTGCGTATTTACTCTGAGTCATCTTACACATGTGGAAGACCATTACAGAAATATGTATAGCCAAAATGAGAAAACAGAAAAGTATTTTTAAAAATAGAACAAGAAAAATATATTAGAACTAGAGGCCCGGTGCACATAATTCATGCACGGAGGGGGAAGTGTGTGTCCCTCAGCCCAGCCTGCACCCTTTCCAATCTGGGACCCCTTGAGGGATGTCCAACTGCCCATTTAGGCCTGATCCTACGGGCAGTTGGACATCCCTCTCACAATCCAGGACTGCTGGCTCCCAACTGCTCACCTGCCTGCCTTCCTGATTGCCCCTAACCACTTCTGCCTGCCAGCCTGATCACCCCCTAACCACTCCCCTGCCAGCCTGATTGATGCCCAACTGCCCTCCCCTGCTGGCCTGGTCACCCCTAACTGTTCTCCCCTGCAGGCCTGGGTCCCCCCAACTGCCCTCCCTTGCAGGCCTGATTCCTCCCAGCTGCCCTCCCCTGCCGGCCTGATCGCCTACAACTGCCCTCCTTTGTAGACCTGGTCCCTCCCAACTGCCCTCCTCTGCTTGCCATCTTATGGTGGCCATCTTGTGTCCACATGGGGGCAGCCATCTTTGACCACATGGGAGAAGCCATCTTGTGTGTTGGAGTGATGGTCAATTTGCATATTACTCTTTTATTAGATAGGATAGAGGCCTGGTGCACGGGTGGGGGCCGGCTGGTTTGCCCTGAAGGGTGTCCCAGATCAGTGTGGGGGTTCCCTTGGGGCGTGGGATGGCCTGGGTGAGGGGCCTGTGGTGGTTTGCAGGCTGGCCACGCCCCCTGTCGACCAAGCAGAGGCCCTGGTATCTGGGATTTATTTATCTTCTACAATTGAAACTTTGTAGCCTTGAGTGGAGGCCTGGGCCGGCCAGGGTGTGTGGGAAGTTTGGCTTCCTCTATTGCCTGGGAAACCCAAGCCTCCTGCTCACTCCGTAGCCACAGCCATCTTGGTTGGGTTAATTTGCATACTTGCTCCTGATTGGCTGGTGGGCGTGGCTTGTGGGTGTAGCAGAGGTACGGTCAATTTGCATATTACTCTTTTATTAGATAGGAAGGATAGAAGATGAAGAGCAGGGTGGAGAATAGAATGCAGAAATGCAGGCAGCAGCTGGCGGCTGGTACGCCCATCACAGGCCACTGCAGGGCTCCGGCTGGGAGCCTGCCGGTTCGGTGCACGTTGCTGTGGTTTCCGTGCAGTTAAGGCTATTTCCCGGTTATCCACGCTTAGCCTCTAATGACGTAGTTTGAAATTTCCAAGTGAATTTCTTTTCACTTGGGTAAAATCCAAAAAGGCAGGAAAAGAGCCTCCGCCGCCACGCGCCCCCCCAATCCAGCCTCTCCCCAGGAGTAGCAGGCGGTGGCATCTGTAACAGAACTGAAAGGCCTGCTGGGAGCCCTTCTTCTAGCACCATTGTCCCAGCTACAGTATCACAGACCATTCCTGACCCTCTCCACATCCTCTCTGCCACCTCCCTCTCTTTTTCTACTCGCTCTATCTATCAGGTACATCTCTTTTCTCCTCCTCATGGGCTTTATATTATCCTCTGAGAGAAAGTGAAAACTAGACTGAGAACGAAGCAGCCTCCCTGCCACACCTCGCTGGGGCGACACAGGGAGGGAGCTGGGACCCCGGCTCCAGGTTGTCTGCGAAGGCGCCCCCAGGCACACGCCCCCAAGCGGGGGGTGGGGGGAGAGGGGGAGGCTCTCTGAGCGACAGGCTCACTTCCACGGATTCAGTCAGTGAGAAATGGGGTTCTCTAAGCTCACAGCTGACACAGATTTGCTGTTTGAAATCTCAGTAAGAAGGAAACGGCCCAAACTTGTCTGAGAATCTGTTACTTTGACAGAAAAGCAGCCTCGCTTCCCAGCCAGGACGCGGAGGAGCGGCTCTGATCACCCATGTCTATTGTACGTTGTGGCTTCCAAAGGGATGAGTCCACTACCCAGCCCAGGGGCGCACCTGCCCCCAGCCCTTCCCCGGAGCTTCCTGCCCCCCAGGGCCTGCCCCCTCCCCCAGGGCCTGCCCCCTCCCCCAGGGCCTGCCCCCTCCCCCAGGACCTGCCCTGGCTCCGGAGCAGCTCCTTGCTGCCCCTGCTGCAATCTCTGCTGTGGCCTGAGCCACTAAACGCTGGGAGACCACCGCTTGCTCAGCTGCTCGTGGGCAATGGGCGTGGGTAAGGCGACTCTGCCCACTGCCCTCTCCTTCTGGCATCCTTCGCCTGTAATTCCACACCCACTCGTGACCCATCTGCTAAATGGGCCACCACTCCACGCACAGTGACTCAGCAGGCAAACCTCACTCCTGCTGACACTACGATGGCGACCACCACGCAGAGATGAGGACGATGGCCCAGCGCGGCAAAGCCCGCCCGAGCTCCGCACGCCTGTGGGTTTGAGCCCCCCCCCCCCACGCCACCGCCCGACCCCAGGCCCTTTGCTTGTGCCCATGGGGGACGGAGCAGGTCCTCGGGAAGGCAGTGCTGGCTCCGTGAGTGCTGGCCGGCTCAGCGGAGGGCCCTGTGCTGCTGGGCCGGGGGCCTGGGGCGGAGGGGGTGGACGCTCCCGCGGTGGGTGAGCCCAGGCCGGTCGTCCTCGGGGCTGTCCCAGGCACAGCACTGCCCGCAGTGCTCACGGCCTCCATTCCCGCGGTGACAGAGAAGGCGGGGGGCGTGGGTCTGGTCCTGGCGGTCCCGGTGCCTAGGAAACAGGTGACACGACACAGCTCGCTGGGTTGGCCGTGGGACCATTAAAGGGAGGGCGCCCGGGAGCAGAGGAGTGAGCCCAGCACACCGATGGTGGAGGTGGTTGCGGGAGAGCTATGTGGGGGGATGGCAGGAAGTGGCTCACTGGAGGCGGGGCCCAGAGTAGGGAGTGTCTTAGAGAAGAGGAGGCAGCATGTGTCCCCTGGTGGCGCTGGCGGGGGAGGCAGAGGATCGAGGAAATGCGACCCAATTTATGCAGAAGCACAAGGCCTGTGCACCCTCAGAAGTGGCAGCCAGCAAAACCGAGGTGACTCTGTGACAGGGCCCTGGGTGCACGGCGGGGGGGGGGGGGGGGGGGTGCTGGAGGGACAGACAGGGAAGGAGGTCTACGTGTGGGGGAGGCAGCGCCTGGCTGCAGGCCAAGGTGAGGTGACCTAACACCATGGAGGCCCATGACACCAGGTGCGGGCAGCTTCCACCCTGTGGCTGGGCTGGGTGGGCAGAGGCCACGGGCGGGCGGAGCGGAGTCGCTGCCTGGTGCTGGGCGGCCCAGAGCAAAGCGGGGGGGGGGGGGGGGGGGGGTTGAGGGAGAACCTGTCCCACACAAGTGCTGGTTGCACGTGCCATGTGGGTTTGCTCAGAGCCGAGCCATGTGGGTTTGCTCAGAGCGCGAGCAAACACAAGAATTGATGAGGTCTAAGACCAGACGACAGCCGGCACTTTCCCTGTGAAGGGTCAGAGGGTGCATTTTAAAGGTGTTTGGGTCCCAGCGTCTCTGTCACAGCAGGCCAGGAGCCGGCAGCAGCTGCGATGGGAAGGAACAGGCGGCTGTGTGGAGGCGCCAGGCGCTGAGCCAGGGCCAGTGGATGGGAGGTGGGGTGGTGTCACGGGTGGGGAGAAATCAGCTGACTGTACTGGGTGCAGAAGTGAGAGGAGCTGACGGGTGGGGATGGGGGTCAGTAGAGGTGAGGTGAGGCCACTGTAGGCAGAAGAGCTGGGATGTAACCACCTCGTGGGGGTGTTCCCACAGAAGAGCTGGCATGTAACCCCCTCATGGGGGACGTTCCCACAGAAGAGCTGGGATGTAACCACCTTGTGGGGGACGTTCCCACAGAAGAGCTGGGATGTAACCCCCTCGTGGGGGTGTTCCCACAGAAGAGCTGGGATGTAACCCCCTCGTGGGGGACGTTCCCACAGAAGAGCTGGGATGTAACCCCCTCATGGGGTGTTCCCACAGAAGAGCTGGGATGTAACCCCCTCGTGGGGGTGTTCCCACAGAAGAGCTGGGATGTAACCCCCTCGTGGGGGTGTTCCCACAGAAGAGCTGGGATGTAACCCCCTCATGGGGGACGTTCCCACAGAAGAGCTGGGATGTAACCCCCTCGTGGGGACGTTCCCACAGAAGAGCTGGGATGTAACCCCCTCGTGGGGACGTTCCCACAGAAGAGCTGGGATGTAACCCCCTCGTGGGGGACGTTCCCACAGAAGAGCTGGGATGTAACCCCCTCGTGGGGACGTTCCCACAGAAGAGCTGGGATGTAACCCCCTCGTGGGGGTGTTCCCACAGAAGAGCTGGGATGTAACCCCCTCGTGGGGGACGTTCCCACAGAAGAGCTGGGATGTAACCCCCTCGTGGGGACGTTCCCACAGAAGAGCTGGGATGTAACCCCCTCGTGGGGGTGTTCCCACAGAAGAGCTGGGATGTAACCCCCTCGTGGGGGACGTTCCCACAGAAGAGCTGGGATGTAACCCCCTCGTGGGGGTGTTCCCACAGAAGAGCTGGGATGTAACCCCCTCGTGGGGGTGTTCCCACAGAAGAGCTGGGATGTAGCCCCCTCGTGGGGGTGTTCCCACAGAAGAGCTGGGATGTAGCCCCCTCGTGGGGGTGTTCCCACAGAAGAGCTGGGATGTAACCCCCTCGTGGGGGTGTTCCCACAGAAGAGCTGGGATGTAACCCCCTCGTGGGGGTGTTCCCACAGAAGAGCTGGGATGTAACCCCCTCGTGGGGGTGTTCCCACAGAAGAGCTGGGATGTAACCCCCTCGTGGGGGTGTTCCCACAGAAGAGCTGGGATGTAGCCCCCTCGTGGGGGTGTTCCCACAGAAGAGCTGGGATGTAACCCCCTCGTGGGGGTGTTCCCACAGAAGAGCTGGGATGTAACCCCCTCGTGGGGGTGTTCCCACAGAAGAGCTGGGATGTAACCCCCTCGTGGGGGTGTTCCCACAGAAGAGCTGGGATGTAACCCCCTCGTGGGGGTGTTCCCACAGAAGAGCTGGGATGTAACCCCCTCGTGGGGGTGTTCCCACAGAAGAGCTGGGATGTAACCCCCTCGTGGGGGTGTTCCCACAGAAGAGCTGGGATGTAACCCCCTCGTGGGGACGTTCCCACAGAAGAGCTGGGATGTAACCCCCTCGTGGTGGTGTTCCCACAGAAGAGCTGGGATGTAACCCCCTCGTGGGGGTGTTCCCACAGAAGAGCTGGGATGTAACCCCCTCGTGGGGGTGTTCCCACAGAAGAGCTGGGATGTAACCCCCTCGTGGGGTGTTCCCACAGAAGAGCTGGGATGTAACCACCTTGTGGGGGACGTTCCCACAGAAGAGCTGGGATGTAACCCCCTCGTGGGGACGTTCCCACAGAAGAGCTGGGATGTAACCCCCTCGTGGGGTGTTCCCACAGAAGAGCTGCTGACTGGGTGGACTCTAACCATTGGTAGTGAAGCCAGAGTAAAAACATGTAGGAATTGAGAGGAGGCGTAGCATTGGAGCTCATACGTGGTGCCTGGACCGGAGTCTAGACCAGAGATCATAGGGATAGCTGAGAGGTGCTTAGAGCAGATGAGACCATGGTGCTGGCCAAAGCCACTCCCCACAGAGCAGCCCTGGGCCTGGGCCGGGAAGGAGCTGGGATGCTGCTGGAGAACTAGATCCAGAAAAGGCTCAACTATCAGTAGCCGCTGGTG